>NW_025981502.1:0-5308 GCF_021869965.1 Rhincodon typus | reverse complement strand
CCAGATGAGGACAAAGGGTTTAATTTGGAAGGGGAAAATAGAATACACGAGTAATCTTGCAGAAAACAAAAACTGACTGCAAAAGCTTCTAATAGATATGTGAAGAGAAAAAGGCTGGAGACAAATGTAGGTCCCTTACTGTTAGAATCAGGTGAAATCATAATGCACAACAAAGAGATGGCAGACCAGTCGGACTAGCCTTCATTGAGGAGGACACAAATAACCTTCCGGAAATGCTAAGGGGCTGAGGGTCAAGCATCAGGGAGGAACTGAAGGAAATCCTTATTAGTTAGGAAATAGTATTGGGGAAATTGATGGGATTAAAATCCGATGAGAACCCTGGCCTGATGCTCTGCATCGCTGAGTAGTATGAAAGTGGCCCTGGAATTACTGGATGCATTGATGATCATTTTCCAGCATTCTATAGGCTCTGGAAGAGTTCCAATGGACTGGACAGTCGCTAATGCAACCCCACTTTTTTAAAGAAAGGGAGAGAGAAAACAGGAAATTATAGGCTGATTAGCCTGAAACCGGCAGTGGGGAAAATGTTGGAGTCAATTATTAAGGATGTAATAACTGAGCATTTGGAAAGCAGTGACACAATTGTGCGAGTCAGCATAGATTCAATAAAGGAAAATTGTGCTTGACAATTCTTCTGGAATATTTTGAGAATGTTACCTGTAGAGTAGACAAGGGTGAATCAGTAGATGATGTGTATCTGGACTTTCAAAAGGCTTTTGACAAGGTCCCACGTAAGAGATTGAAGCTCATGGTGTCGGAGTTAATTTGTTGATGTGGACAGTGAACTGGTTGGCTGACAGAAAGCAGAGAGTTGGAATAAATGGGTCCTTTTCGGGGTGGTAAGCCCTGACAAGTGGGATACCGTAGGGTTCAGTGCTGGGACCCCAGCTGTTCACAATACACATTAACAATTTGGACGAAGGAATTGAATATAATATCACTGGATTTGCAGATAATACTAAGTTGGGTGCAGTGTGTGCTGTGAGGAGGATGCTGAGAGGCTGCGGGGTGACTTGGGCAGACTGGCTGAACGGGCAATGCTTGGTAAATGTAATATAATATGGATAAGTGAGGGGTTATCCACTGCGGTGACAAACACAGGAAGGCAAAATTATTCCGTGAGTGGTGGCAGTTTTGGAAAAGGTGAGTTGCAACGAGACCTGTATGTCATGGTTGGCATGCAGGTGCAACTGGCGGTGAGGAAAGCTAATGCCATGCTGCAGTTATACTAGGTCATAACTTGAGTATTGTGTGCAATTTTGGCCTCCTAGTCTGAGGAAGGACGTTCTTACTATTGAGGGAGTTCAGTCAACATTCACCAGACTGATTTCTGAGATAACAGGACTGACATGAGAGACTGGATCGGCTGGGCTTGTACTCACTGGAATTAAGAAGAATGCCAGGCGGGGAGGGGGGGGATCTCATTAGAAACACAAAATCCTCATGGGACTGGACAGGCTAGAGGTGGGTAGAATGTTCTCAATGTTGGGAAGTCCAGGACGAGGGGTAAACCATTCAGGACTAAGATGATGATAAACTTCTTCACTCAGTTGCAAATCTGTGGAATTATCTACCACAGAAAGCTGTTGGGGCCAATTTGCTATATATATATTCAAGAGGAAGGTAGATGTGGCCCTTGCGGCCGGGGATCAAGGGATACGAAGAGAAAGTGGGAGTGGGATACTTAAATTACATTATCAGCCATGATCATAATGAATGTTGGTGCAGGCTCAAAGGGTCGAATGGCCTACTCTTGCACCTATTTCCTATGTTTCTATTACATTTTTCACAAGCTTGAAATTATCACTAGAAGGTAAATATGGAATGTAAATAATATTGCAACCTGATACTGATACCTTGATCACAAATTTGCACCAATTAATGTATATTATAATGCAATTACTTCCACAACTTTCACTTTATTGATCCTGCAGATCAAGTCAATCCTTTTTAACTCGACCTTTGAAGTTATCCATAACGTCGAAAACACCAAAGTAGTGTCCAAGTAGAATTCCAAGTTTCACAGGAAGCAAACTATTTCAGAGAAAAAAAAAAGATTGATGATGATGATATCATTTTCTTATAGCAGCATTTAATAAAGAAAAGAAAGTTAAGAAAGAGTCCATGATTAGCTTGTCACACATTTTACCAAAGCAAGAATTAAAGCAGTACATAAAATGATTAGCTAAGATTGATTTGTGCTAAAACTGTCTTGTTTCAATGGAGCCAGTCTTTAATCTTGATTTTAATCTGCTAAATATAGAACCAAATGTCTTTAGGCCCTAACTTCACTACCAGCTCAGGGTAGAGACCTCACTCTTAAGAAAGATTTTAGATAACATAAATGTCAATCTATCTCTGGATTGTAAAAACTGCTGCAAACTAAGGTCTCTAAGAGATCTCAAATACCCAATGTCATAACCTAGGTTAACACTTAGATGCAGTATTAAAGAAACGTTGTACTTGAGGTGCTGCCCTTCAGCTGAATTACTGCAACTTGCCTGCCCATTGAACTGGATAAGTTCCACTTCACTCCTCAAAGTAAACAATGATCTTCAGTTGAGAAAAATCAGAGTTAACGTTGCGGGTCCAGTGACCCTTCCTCAGAACAGGACCCGAAATGTCAACTCTAACTTTTCTTCACAGATACTGCCAGACCTGCTTTTTCAGCAACTTGGTTTTGTTCCTGATTTACAGCATCTGCAGTTCTTTCGGTTTTTAAACGATCTTCAGTTATCTTGATTAACATTTCTATGGAAGACAGGCTGACTAGTAATTTATGGAATCTGTGAAAACTTGTCAATATTTGTCTCTAACAATCATAAAGTTTCAGTAGTTTGTCAACTATGTCCACTTGTTTGTGAGATAGTGCAACATGATTAAACTTTTTTTATTCTTAACTGCAGTCAAACACTGGTTGTTGATTCTTGGCAATTATGCATGAACCTAAGGTCAGTTTTTACAACTGACTTTGTACAGAAATATGTTTATTTACTCCAAAGTCAACTCTTAAACTGTACTTTTAAAACAGGAGCTTTGTTATTTTTTTGGAAAAATTATATGGTCTTTTAGTATGTTTAGATAAATGTCTTCAAGTGGGTTCTATACAATCTTGTCCCAGCATTAGACCCTCTTCCTGCTTCCATGACTGTACTTTTGTGAATCTGACTACACAATGTGCCTTCCTAGCTAAATTATTCCTTTCTGTAAATGTACCACTGTCTTTGAATAGCAGCATCGGCACTCCCTTGAAACTACCCTCTTTGCCTCAGACCTGCAGATAACCTCAATAAGAGCAGGATGTAGGAGCAGGAGGAAACTCCCTTGAACCTTATTTGCCATTCAGGGCAATCGGGGCTCTTTTAAAATAAGTCATCCATGGGACGTGGGTATTGATGGCTGGGCCAGCATTTATTGCCCTTAACATGATCTAAGCTCGGCCTCAACTTAGATTGCCTTCCTGTAAAAGCGCCATCCCCACTTCCCGTAAAGACTCAATCCCATTCTCTCAGTTTCTCCGTCTCTGTCGCATATGTTCAGATGAGGCCAACTTCGACAAGGGAGTCTCCGAAATGTCCACGTTCTTCCTCAACCGAGGATTCCCCAGCTCGGTTGTCGACAGGGCCCTCACCCCTTCTCTTCCCTCCTGCAACAGAGATAGGGTTCCCCTTATCCTCACCTACCATCCCATCAGCATCCACATCCAGAAGATCAGACGCCATTTCCACCACCTCCAGCGAGATGCCACCACCAGTCACATATTCCCCTCCCCTCCTTTGTCCACCTTCCGCAGGGACCGTTCCCTCTGGGACAACCTGGTCCACACTTCCTTCACCCCCAACACCTCCCCACAGCCCTACGGCACCTTCCCCTGTAACCAGCGAACACTTCATGTGCACTTTCCAGAATCTAGTCTACTGCATTCGTTGCTTACAATGTGGTCTCCTCTACATTAGGGAAATGAAGTGTAGACTTGGCGACCGCTTCACAGAACATCTACGATCTGCTTGCAAAAAAGACCCTGAACTACCTGTTGCCTGCCGCTTCAATGTACCACCCTGCTTCCTGGCCAACATCTCTGTCTCTGGCTTGCTGTGGTGTTCCAGCGAAGCCCAACACAAGCTGGAGGAACAACACCTCATTTTCCACTTGGCAACCCTACAGCCCTCCCGGCTCAATATGGAGTTCAATAATTTTAGGCCTAAACTCTCCCATGTCCCAGCCCCCTACCCCACACACCAGGCCTTATTATCACATAGCCTGCCATAACGCATGTCCTGTTGTTAGTTACCCACAGTCCCCATAAACAACTATTCACCCTCCCAGCCTGATCGTTAGCAACTCCTGTCTGTCCAACTGTCTCTCTCTCTTTGGGCTCTATCCTATCGTTTACTCCCTGCCCCACCCACCTCCCTATTTTCTGCACGTAAACTGATATTTTCCCAGCCACCATCAGTTCTGAGGAAGAGTCACCAGACCCGAAACGTTAACTCTGTTTTCTCCTTCACAGATACTGCCAGACCTGCTGAGCTTTACCAGCAACTTTGTTTTTGAACAAGGAACTTTTCCTAGAAAGGTTCAATAAGGAGATACTAGCAACGGTGAGCAGGGCAAGTTTTATAGAGCATTCTAAAAGACAGAGGTCATGGATAGAGGGGTTTAGGGAGGGAATTTCAGAGTTTAGAATCCAAGAAGCCGAATGCATAGTTGTCAACAATGGATGGATTGAAACCAGGGATGTCCAAGTGGCAAGATGTGGAGGAGCGCTGGGGTTGCAGGGCTAGTAGAAGTTACAGAAATAAGGGAGGAATAAGGCCATAGGGAGTTCCGAAAATAAGGATAAGAATTTTCAACTGTGCATTCGAATTGTGAGCCAAATAGGGGTTAGCTAGCACTAGGCTGATAGGTGAATGGGACTTGATGTGAGTTATCCCAAAGAAATTATATCAATTAATTATTGACTAGCCAGCAACAGCAGTATTGGGGAAGCTTCACTATTTTGTTATACATAATAACATTAACAGCAATAAATGAGTTCAATGGGATGAATAAACAGAAACATCGTAATGCGGTTGTCATTGAAAAAGGTTTTACAATGGTATTATCTCTTGATGACATTCAGAAAAGTGGGAACACTAGAAATTTGCAAATTTTAGGGTGCAAACTTCAATTGCCCACAGAATTCAAATTAGTGTACAGTCACCCCTGCTGAGGCAGCAATGGTGACTGTGGGGAGAAGACTATCAAATCTGGAGGTTCTGGCATGACAGCCCCGAAGCCAAAGAAT
>NW_025981501.1:0-5308 GCF_021869965.1 Rhincodon typus | reverse complement strand
TCTGATGCTGCTTGGCCTGCTGTGTTCATCCAGCTCTACACCTTGTTATCTCAGATTCTCCAGCATCTGCAGTTTCTACTATCTCTGGATTAATAGTCTAGCGATAATACCACTAAGGCTCCACATCCCCCTTGATTGTTTAATCATGTGTACAGGTTCAGGTCTCACTTTCCACAGATGTGGATCATGATATGTCTAAACAGGTTGCTTAGAAAATATTAAAAGTATATTTCAGTTTGTTCTAGAGATTTTTTTTTCCCAGCGGTCCTCTTGTGGTGCAATAGTAGTATCCCTTCTTCCAGGCTAGGAGGCCTGGGTTCAAGTCCCACTGCTCCAGAGATGTGTCATAACATCTCCGAACAGGTTGATTAGAAAATACCTTCAAGTAAACAGCAGCTTGGACACTGGATTATTGGGAGGTAGGAAGTAGACATATGTAATGCTGAATTCTATGAAAAAGGGTAGTATTAATGTCTAGTTTCATTCTTCACCATCTGGTTTGAAATAATACATTCGAGGCAGAAATAGGTGGACCTGGTCAGTCAGCACGGAATATCACAGTTGACAATGATTTGATTTGATTTATTATTGTCACATGTACCTAGGTGCAGTGAAAACTTTTGTTTTGCGTCCAGTACAGGCAGATCATACCATACAAAGTGCATTAGGGTAATAGAACAGAGCGAAGAATACAATGTTAGGCTGCAGAGAGGGTGCACAGAGAACAAGATCCACACTAAATTTAAAATTTGAGAGGTCCATTCAGAAGTCTAATAGCAACAGGGAAGAAGCTGTTGGTGGAGTGCTGCCTGGGGAAGACATCAGGTTGTCAGAGTTCTCTCCTAGTTTCAGAATGGGTATTCCCCTGTAGTGATTGTAACAAAGTCAACCAGCTGGACCTCATAAAATGAGTTTCCTGACTGGGGCTGTTAATCTGGTCTAATCAGGGAACCCTGGCTGACAGATTTAAAAAAAAGTGTCAGGGATACTGACATACTGGTACCTGACTCTGTGTGAAGCAGTACTGTGGTGAGGGACTGTTCGTGTGTAAATAAAGGGGGTCTTGGTAAGGGGATACCAGCCTCTGTGGAGTTATTTCAACTCCAGCCCTCCTACCATTTCCCCCACCCACCCCCACTCTATCCCATTCTTCAGGTTCATAGCAGGGTCCCATCTCTGGTATTATACCTTTGGCCCCTTCATCCAAGTAATTTATATAAATTGTAAAATGTTGAGGCCCCAGCATGGATTCCTGTGGCACGCCATTCATTACATCCTGTTGACCTGGAAAACATCCATTTATGCCCATTCTGTTTCCTATTAAATAAACAATCCTGTATTTGTAACAATATGTAACCCACATTGCCAGGATATTTTATTTTCTGCTGTAACTTTAGATGTGATGCCTTATCAAATACCTTTTGGAAGTCTACATACAATAATTCCACTGAATCCTCTTTATCCACGGCATGTTATTTTCTCAAAGAATTCCAATAAATTTGTTAAACATGATTTTTCTTTCAGAAAACCATGTTGACTCTGTCTGATTAACTTGAAATTTTTAAAGTGCCCTGTTATTACATCTTTAATACCAGCTTCTCACATATTAACACTGCTGCCTCTCAGTGCCAGGGGACCTGATTTCAATTCAAGCCCTGGGTGACTGTGTGAAATTTGCACATTTTCCCCGCATCTGAGTGGGTTTCCTCCATGTGCTTCGGCTTCGTCCCACAGTCCAAAGATGTGCAGGTTAGGTTGATTGGCCAGGCTAAATTTCCCATAGTGTCCAGGGATGTGCCAGGTAGGGGGACTAGCCATGGGACATACAGGGTTACAGGGATGGGGGGCGGTCTCTGTGTGGGATGGTCATCGGAGGGTCGGTGTGGACTCGAATAGGCCTCACTATAGGGATTCTATAATTCTATTCATTATGACAGCTATTAACCTAACTGGCCTGTACTTTTCTGCTTTCTATCTCAATCCTTTTTTGAGCTGCTGTCGTTCAATCTAATAGAGCCGTCTCTGAATCTAGAGAGTTTTGGAAAATTAAAACCGATGTATCCACTATCTAGAAAACCATGTTAACTCTGTCTGATTACCTTGAACTTTTCTAATTGCCATGTTATGATGACTTCAGTAATAGCCCCTTACAGCATTTTCCTTATGACAGATATTCAGCTAGCTTTCCCTGGTTTCTGTCCCACTGTCTTTTTGAATAAAGGAGTTACATTCACTATCTTCTCACCGTTGTTAGGAAACACTGCGGTCAACATTTGCCCAGCAAGCCTCCCTAAACAGTGGTGTGCTAATGATCAGATAATGTTGTTGATAGGGATGTTGGTTGACATATTAACATAGACCCCAGGAGAACTCACCTGCTGCTCTTTGAGATAGTGCCACAGAATCTTTGATATTTACCCGAGGGGACAGAAGGAGCCTCAGTTTGACATTTCATCTAAAAGACTGCTTCCGATAGCACCTATGCTGCAATGTCAACCCTGGATTCTGCGCTCATGTTTCTGGAGTGAGACTTTGTTATCGCAAGAACTGACTTGAAACAAACCCCAAACCCGTTTCACATTCAATGTTCAAGTAGAGAAGTGGGATGTATTCAGTTAGTTGTATCCAGTGTAAAGTCAAAGTTGGCCAAACACCTCCTTTAAAATATCAAACGTCTCATATGCTTATCAATGTTTATCCGCTAGTGCTACACAGTGGAAGGTCAGTTCGCTTAGTTGACTGGTTAATGATGCCAGCAGCATGGCTTTAATTCTTGTAGCAGCTGAGATAACCAGTAAGGATTTCTTCTCAACCTCTCCCCTCACCTGGGATATAGTGACCCTCAGGTTAACCCCCCCACCCCTGCCAACAAGGCACCTCTCTCTGTAATGAGAGAGCAGCGCCATTGTCTGGCAAGACTATGGCAAGTTTACCATTTTATTTATCACCCCATGGGTATGGAAGGTCAAACGGCAACACTCACTGCCTGTCCCTAATTGCCCTTTGGAAAATTATGGTGAACCAGCACCGTCGACACTTTGTAGAGTTACTGCACCCCACAGTGCCTGTTCCCAGACCAGTTTCTTCCAGTTAATTGGTTGCTGAGCCATTTCACAGGGTGGCTCAAAGGCAACCAGACTGCTCCAAGTATGGACTAACCTATAGTCCAGGCTCAATAAGGACGGTAGGTTTCTTCCTCTGAAGACATTAGGGAACCTTACCTGCTTTAACAACAAACTGTTACCTCATTAATCAATTAACAATGTAGTCCCATTAATAATGGCTGCAGAATAAACATTTTATTCCAGATTTATTCATTGGAACTAAATTCCCCCAGTTGCCATGATGGCATTTGAACTGAGCTCTATAGAGCATTAGCTTATGTCATATTGGGCTTTGAGTGACTGTGGTAAAGGTCTGGCACCAATCCTTCTCTCTGTTCTGAGGCCTGTCTAATTATCATCAGTGGAGACTAAATCACTGGAGAGTATGTTGAAAAAGACTTGTCTCACATAACAAGAGGCAGTCTGGTGCATGATAGTAATAGGTACAACTTACATTGATTGGTTAGACAAAATTATGTAAGATTTATAGGAGCTAGAGATACCACGTCTATTTGCATCAGGACCTTGTGCTAGACTACCCAGTTCTCTCCCAAATACACCATCCACTTAGGAGGGGCTCAATGCAATATCAGTATTAACTCTTTCCATACCATTACCCTATGAAATGTTCCAGGTCTCTGCCTTACTAATACAATAACATTAGCATGATGCAATCATCCTCATTTATTAAAAAGTAAATGGAAATATGATGGATATGGACAACGTAGGTAGGGAGAGACTGTACTCACTCATAGGGAAAAGTGATCAAAAACAAGAGGCACAGGTTGAAAGTAATGGCAAAAGAAACCAAAGTGATATGATTTTGGGCAGACACAATGGTCTGAATGGCCTTCTGCTCTATTTACTTTGGTGGTTTGGACGGGAATGGAACTGTTTGACTATAAGTTGACAATTGTCCTACAGGTGAAGGCAGTTTATATTTGCTTTACAATTGTTGCAGGAAGATGATGTGCCATAAGTAAAAGTCACCATAGTCCGAAAAGACCAGAGGGCTGCTCTGTCATTAGAGAGAGATGTCTGGTGGTAGCTCAACCTGAGGGTCACCATGCCTCAGGCAAGGAGAGTGGTTGAGAAGGAGCAGGAATTGAACCCACATTGTTGGTACTATATGCCAGCCATCTAGCCGACTGGGTTAACCAACCCCTGCACCATGGATGTGGTTGCATTGGGTGATAGAGTGGGAGCAGGTTATTGGAGGTAGGAAGGTCATGTCACCAGCCATATGCTCTATCAGAGTTGGCAGCTCTGTACCTAAAATAGTGTTCAATTACAGCTATTGGAAAACAAGCTCTTTCAGAAATTCACACACAAAAGGAAATGCCTATGTTAATGAGGTGCAGTCAGCACTTTCAGGAAGTATATGTTTATATGAAGGGCTGTGCTGTTTCTTTTAATGGATATGTTTTGTGAGAACACTGGCTATTTTTATTTTATCTTTGTACAGAGCTTCCTGATATGTGATAGTCAAATAACAGGGTCCCTGCCACTGCTTGAATTTGCTATTTTTTCCCCTTCAGTGTTTTTTATCCAAGCATGCCGTTTGAAAAGGGCAGGCTATTATCATCATGACATTCATTACCCCCTTGTTGTAACTGAACACTTAAATTATTCTCTTTCTTTTCTATTCGGTGGGTCACAGACCCTGAACGCCTTCTATTTCAAACATTTAATGTCAATACTCCGGAAATGGATTTGTGGCGACTTGGTGTGAGCAGCTTGTGTCTGCTCGTTGACATCAGTTTGACGAAGCCCTGGGACTGAGGGGGAATGCTGTGCAAGGCCCGTGGAAGACTCTGTTCAATGTTGAAACATTAATTGCGAGTGAGCATGTGAAGTTTGCATGATCAGAGATTTTAATTCACAGCGGCACCAGTCCAATTCCGTCCTGTCAAGTGAGGCTGTGAACAGAAGAACACTTTAAATGTGTGACATTTGTGATAATCTCTGTCCTGGTGGCAGTGGAAGGCAATTAGCACTAGACTTGTATTTCTCAACAGCAAATTTAATTTGTTTAAGCAATACCACTCTCCTGCAGGAATAAATCCAGAGTTAAATGTCAGGATGAAGTTTATAGAAAAGGAGAGATAGTAGGAACTGCAGATGCTGGTGAATCCGAGACAACAAGGTGCAGGGCTGGATGAACACAGCAGGCCAAGCAGCATCATAGGAGCAGAGAGGCTGAC
>NW_025981500.1:0-5308 GCF_021869965.1 Rhincodon typus | reverse complement strand
AAAGGTCCAGATCCAAAACGTCAGCTTTCCTGCTCCTCTGATGCTGCTTGGCTGCTGTGTTCATCCAGCTCTACACCTTGTTATCTCTGGTATCAACAGATTGCCTTGAAGAATTTTAATAGCAATTACATTGTAATATTGTTGTGGAGTGTGTAAGTTCACAAATAAATCAATATAGTCAAATATATGCGATTGTTTCCAATTGGATTGTGGTATTCATTAAATTCTAAGAGATTATCAGGAGGAAAAGTGGTTTGTAATAGAGTGACTTAACAGACAGGTATTTACATTTTCAATACCCTAGGACCTTTCAGGCAACAGTCCCATAAGTAGCCAGTTAAATTCAGTGTCAAATCAGATTTTTAAATACCACTGCAACAACAATTTGTATTTAAACAGTACCTTCAACAGAATGAAATACCCCAAGGATTTCATGGGAGCATTGAAAAACTGCTGACATAATTTAAATATGGCAGATCCACAGAAAGCCATATTAGGACAAATGGCCAAATTTTTACTTAGAAGTACAGTTTAAACAGCCATATGAATTTGGAAATGTTTAGGAGGGAACTCTGGAGCTTATGGTCTTGGGTGCAGCTGGTTACACAGCTATCACTGCGAGGGGGTGGGGGGGATTAAATTTAACACAGGTATGTCAACGACTAGAAATGACAATAGTTGGGGAGCAGGGGAAGGGAATAAGGCCAGAGATTGATTTGAAAATAAGAATGAGAATCTTAAAACAGAGATGTTGCTTAACTAGGAATGTCAGCAGAGTTTTGGATGACCTCAAGTATACAGAGAGAGGTAAGACCATGGGAGGTCAACTTAAAGTGTGTCAAGCATAAAGCAAACAAAGTCATCAAGTTCAGTATTTTCAGTATATTCAGTATCGATTTCAGTAGATGAGCTCAGGTGGGCAGAATAGGTCAATGTTACAGAGATAGAAATAGATGGTCTTAACAATGGCACGAATATTATGTCAGATACAACACCAAGACTGTGAATACTCTGCTTTAGCCTCAGAAAATTGCCTTGGACAGAGATGCAGAGATACATTTGTCAAAAGCTCCACCTTGTCATAATACATCAGATCTCAATATTTTGTGCAATAGGAGCCTCTAGCGAACTGCCACGAAGGAATTAGCCTGTATGCCAGAGTTGGGACACATACATTTTAACCATAATAATAATTCCATTCTAATAATTCAAATGATTACTAAAAGCCAGCAATAGACATTTGTCAACAGCTGAACCCATCTTTATTATAAACAAGAGGTCCACTGCTTTATAAAGCCTGATACACAATTACTAGTGACAAACAGAATGTAAATAAATGTTCAGATCTAACATAATAGCAAAATTATTCAGAAAATGTATACCAGTAGGCATTCACTGAAAAGGGACATTAAATATCAAATTCACAATAAAAGGATATTTTCTAATATCTTAAATGGAAATGGAACATTTTACATTCAGGTACTATTGTCCAGAAGCGCACACAGTTTCTTATATTTTCACAACATCAGAATTAAATTCAAAGTCAGGATTTCAGACATACTTAAACTTGTTAAAACAAATTCAAATATCTGTGTATAGTCACAATTTGAAGGCTGAAGCATTATACAATTTAGGATCCATAATAGATTATATGTCGGAAGTATGCTTGTGCCTAATGTTCTAAAATAAAACTACAATTAATTTTAGGATTACAATCCGTGGCAGAGTGATAGCATTGCAAATAGTGTTCAAATTAGATATACTTGGTTGTTTTCTACCGCAACTATTCATTTCAGTACTTGCACTATTAGTCATGCTTTTACACAACTTTTATGCGCTGCGGTGTATGCACGAGATTAAAGATGGTTTTGAATAAAGCAAAACTACTTGTTCAGCCAGTATTAAAGGTGCCGTTCAGTAATAGCAATATCTAGTGTACTAACTAAACTTTTAAAATTAATGCAACTAATTTTAGTTACAGATCAAGGAACTTAAATAGGCTTTGTAATTTAATCAAAGCTCTGAACATTTTCAGGAAAATGTGTCATGACATGTTTTTCAAATACACGCTGGTCACAATCTGGGGGAAATTGTTCATTGCACATGGGACACACCTTCCAATGACTTTCGACATGCTCTTCAAATTTGCTCTGATCATAGTTGGGTGGAAATACCACATCACACAGTGGACACTTCTTGTGAAGATCAAGGCTACAAAATTAAAAACAAAACATGTTAATGAATATACTTTTTTTAAAAAAGGAAAGGAAAAAGTTACATGGAAAATACATTTTTGAGAATCCAAGAAATCAACTTGCCTTGAATTAAAGCAGAAGTGAGCACCTCGTTCTTGTAGCCGGAATCCTTGAGGATCAGAAATACCTGTTGGTGAACCACATTCTTCTTCATCCTGTCAATAGTAAGATGATGTTAAGTACTTAAACAAGGATAATTTCAGGAAATTTATTTGCAAGTGGTCACACAGCAATTATAAAAAGGGTCAATCCAAAAACAGTTCCCTTACTTTGCACTAACACTCCAGATCTAATGTAGAAGTACTACCAAATAAAATCTCAAGTGTAACACTAATATATTGGATACTTAATTCCTAAGGCTTTGCCTTGGTCTGCATAAGTATCAATTACAAATTATCTGCTTCAAAACAGGTTTATGTCCATCAGCATTATCTTACACTGCTTAACAGCTTTCAGAACAAATTCCTTTTTCATACAGTTACAATACTAGTGTAAACCCAAATTCCAGAACCAAAATAATGTGACACAGTAAACTCCTAACTATACCTAAATACAATTAGCAGAATTGGCACTGTGTCACATTTCAGGATTTTAGACCATATTTCTGAAGGTATTTGGAAAATAATCTCTTCCAATGCAAGGATTATTTAGCCATTTTTTAAAAATAAACTTGTTCCAAAACATGAAATCTAAATAAAGGGATTATTAAAATGTTAGTTTGAAATTATTTCCCATGAAGAATTACACCATACCCTGGTCTCGTGGTTTGTTACATTCCTCCCTCTGTGTCAGAAACTCCAGGTTCACCTCCTACAACAGGACTTGACAGTCATGGAAGGAGTCATAACATGACAGAACAGGTTAATATTAGTCTCTAAATCTTTCCAATGCAACTATGACAAGCAGTAAGAGCTGGAGGTTTTCCTGATCAGTCAAAACTATGCTTTAGCTGCAGTGCAACTGCCTCCATATATTTATAGATTCTGTGCACAGGTTCTTGCCATGAGCAAGGGTTGTCCTTGTTTGGACGAACAACCACATACACCTCACCCTAATTGTTTTGTCAAGTCCTGTGATCCTAGAAGGGGAGAAACTGGAAGCAATGCTGCAAGAGCAGTCAAATTTGTTGAAGGGGAAAAACATTTTTTTTTTGCCAATACCAACAAGACTACAAAACTAATGGATAGCTGGAGAATGTTTTGTTCAAACAGGCTAACATGAGATGCTCTTTATTCTGCCTCCAGAGAGTGAAGAAGAAACCCATGCAGAAAAAAAAAAGTGGCCTGTTCAGGTCACTAAAGCTATTATTGTTGGTCCTGCGACAGGTCAGTTAACAGCAATAAAAGATCTTAAATGCCTTTAATAACAACTGAAGTCATTAAACATGAATAAAGCATCCACGATTGGTCCAAATATGTAATATGTTTATGTTTTTTAAAAACTGCAAAATGTCTAAAGGGTTTGTATAACTTTTCCAAAATAAGTGAATTTACAATTAATTATCAATTTCACATTTTTTACAGAACAGACATTTTAGGGGCATTATTGATGGCAAAGAATTCTACAAGTCAGTCAAAAATTAGAACTGACGTTTAGAGTTACCAACACAAGAAATGTAACATTTCATGACTCATAAAATTTAATAATCTGCATAAGAATTAAACATTTATTAGGAGATAAACAGTGCACTAACAGTCTTCACACAATGTCTTCAGAGTTTGAAATTATTTTCAGTATTGTACGTTAAGTGACCATAAAAAATAGGAACAGGAGATCATTCAGACCGTCAAGTCAGATCTGCCATTTGATGACATCACGATTAATCTGATAATCCTCAATTCCATTTTCCTGCCTTATCCACATAACTCCCCATTACCATACTAATCTCTTAGCCTTGAAAACAGTTATTGACCTACCCTCTAACTGGGTGACTACTTATTCTGAGATTATACCCTCTGGTCTAGATTTTCCTGCAAGTGAAAACAATTTCTCAGCATCTACCCTGTCAAGCCCCCTAAACATTTTGTATGTTGCAGCAAGGTCACCTCTCACTCTCACAAGAAGTAAAAACCTAAAGTACTCAACCTCTTCCTGCTGGAAAATCCCTCCACATCAGGAATCAACCTTGTGAATCTTCTCTGGACTCCCTCCAATGACAGTACATCTTTTCTTAGATAATGGTACCAAAACTGTTCACACGGTTCCAGACATGATAGTACCTTGTATAATTTTAGCAATGTGCCCCTACTTTTATATTCCATTGTTTGTAGGCCAAAATACCATGTGCCTTCCCTATTAGCTGCTGAACCGGAATGCTTTTGAGATTTATGGACAAGGACTCCAAAATCCTTATGTTATAGATTTTTGCAGTCTTTCTCCATTCAAATAATATTTAGATCCTCTAGTCTTCCTGGCAAAGTGCAACCTCACAATTTCTCACATTGTATTCTATCTGCCAAGAGTTTGACCATTATTTAACCTACATATAACCGTCTTGCAGACTCTGTGTCGTCCTCACCACCTTCATCCCCACTTTTTTTTTGGCATCCACAAACTTGGCAATAATACACTGACTCCCTCATCCATGCATTAATATATTTCTGTAAATGATTTATCCATGTGGCACTGTTCAAGTTACAGGTTGCCGACCTGAAAATGCTCCCCTTATTGTAACTCTGTTTTCGCTTAATTTGGCAGTCATCTTTACATGCTAATATACTATCCCCGAACACAATGGGTTCTGACTTTAAGTAGTCTACTAATGTGTGGTATCTCTTCAATCTACTTCTGGAAATACTAATATATTACATCCACTGCTTCCCCTTTATCTAAACTGCCTGTTAGCTCCTCAAAAAATTCTAATAACTATCTCAGACGTGATATCCCTTCCCTGAAGCCAGGCTAACTCTGCTCGATTACGTTACATATTTCAAATGCCCTGTTACATCCTTCGTAATAGATTCTAAAATTTTCCCAATAACCGATGTTCAGCTAACTGGTCTATAGTGAGATAACAAGGTGTAGAGCTGGATGAACACAGCAGGCCAAGCAGC
>NW_025981499.1:1519-5309 GCF_021869965.1 Rhincodon typus | reverse complement strand
GAGCTCATCTCAATGAAATAAGAATTTTTTGTCAAACCAGCATCAAAAGTTATGCCCTTTGGTGAAGTTGAGATTTTAGTCTTCTTATATGCTTATCTCACTGAAACAAGCACATAAGTCAAAACAACATCAAAAGTTGAGTCATTTGGTGAAGTTGAGATTTTTGATTTCTGAAGTGCTTATCTCACTGAAATAAGCATGTTAGTGAAACGAACATCAAAACTTCAGTCATTTGGTGAAGCTCAGATTTTGGTCTACTGAAGAGCTTAACTCGCTGAAATAAGCATTTTATTGCAAACAGCTTCAAAAGTTGAGTCATTTGGTGAAGTTCAGACTTTGATTTTGTGAAGTGCTTATCTTACTGAAATATGCAGGTTCGTCAAAATAGCATGAAAAATTAAGTCATTTTTTTGAAGTTCAGGTTTTGGTCTTCTGATGTGGTTATCTTTTTCAAATATGCATATTACTCAAAACAACATCAAAAGTTGAGTCATTTGGTGAAGACGAGATTCTTCACTTCTGAACTGCTTATTTCACTGGAGAAAGCCTGTGAGACAATCCAACATCAAAATTTAAGTCATTTAGTGAAATTCAGATTTTGGTCTTCTGAAGTGCTTTTCCCACTGAAATAAGCATGATAGTCAAAACATCATCAAAAGTTGAGTGTCTTCTTGAAGTTGAGATTTTGGTCTTCTGCTATGCTTATCTCGCTGAAAGAAGCATTTTCATCCAACGAGCATCAAATGTTGAGGCATTTTATGAAGTTGAGATTTTCGCCTTCTGAAGTGCTGAACTCGCTGAAATAAACATGTTAGGCAAAACAACATCTAAAGCCGAGTCATTTGGTGAAGTTGAGATTTTGATCTTCTGACGTGCTTGTCTCAATGAAATAAGCATGTCATTCAAACCAACATCAAAAACTAACTCGTTTGGTAAAGTTCAGATATTGGTCTTCTGATTTGCTTATCTGAGCGAAATAAGCATGTTAGTCAAAACAGCATCAAAAATTAAGTCATTTTTTGACGTTGAGATTTTTGCCTTCTGAAATTCTTAAATCGCTGAAGTAAGCATGTCAGCCAAACCAACATGAAAACTTGAATCATTTGGTGAAGTTCAGATTTTGTTTTTCTGAAGTGTTGTCTCACTGAAATAAGCCCGTTAGTTAAAACAGCATTAAAAATAAAGTCTTTTGGTGAAATTGAGATTTTTGACTTCTGAAGTCCTTATCTCACTCAAATAAGCATGGTAGTCAAAACAACATTAAAAGTTGAGGCATTTGGTGAAGTTCAGGTTTTAGTCTTCTCAAGTGCGTAACTCACTGAAATCAGCATTTTAGTGTAACAAGCATCAAAAATCAAGTCATTTGATGAATTTGAGATTTTTGACTTCTGTAGTGCTCAGCTCACTGTCATAAGCATTTTATGTCAAACCAGCATCAAAAGTTATGTCCTTTGGTGAAGTTGAGATTTTAGTCTTCAGATATGCTTATCTCACTGAAATAAGCACGTTAGTCAAAACAACATCAAAAGATGAGTCATTTGGTGTAGTTGAGATTTTTGACTTCTGAAATGTTCATCTCACTCAAATAAGCATGTTAGTCAAACCATCATCAAAACTAGAGGTATTTGGTGGAGTTCAGGTTTTGGTGTTCGGAAGAGATTAACTCGCTGAAATTATCATTTGAAACCGATTAACATCAAAGGTTGTGTCATTTGGTGAAGTTCTTATTTTGGCCTTCTGAAGTGTTTATCTCACTCACATATGCATATTACTCAAAACAACATCAGAAGTGGAGTCTTTTGGTGAAGGTGAGATTTTGATCTTCTGAAGTGCTCACCTCATGAAATAAACGTCATTCAAACCAACATCAACAACTAACTCATTTGGTGAAGTTCAGATATTGGTCTTCTGATGTGCTTTTCTGAGTGAAATAAGCATGTAAATCAAAACAGCATCAAAAATTATGTCAAATGGTGAAGTTGAAAATTTTGATTTCTGAAGTGCTTATCTCACTGAAATAAGAATTTTAGTTCAACCAGCGTCCAAACTAAGGTCCTTTGGTGAAGTTGAGATTTTTTGACTTCTGAAGTGTTTATCTCCACTCAAATAATCATGTTAGTCAAACCAACATCAAAACTTGAGTCATTTGGTGAAGTTCAGATTTTGTTATTTCTGAAGTGCGTATCTCACTGAAATAAAAATGTTAGTCGAAACAGCATCAAAAGTTGAATCATTTCGTCAAGTTGAGATTTTCATCTTCTGAAATGCTTATCTCACTCAAATCAGCATGAGAGTCAAACGAACATAAAAAAAATTGTGTCATTTGATGAAGTTCAGATTTTAATCTTCTGAAGTGCTTCCCTCGCAGAAATAAGCATTTTAATTGAACCAGAATCAAAAATCAAGTCATTTGGTGAAGTTCGGATTTTTGGCTTCTGATGTGCTGAACTCGCTGAAATTAGCATTTTAATTTAACCGGCATCAAAAGTTAGGTCATCTGGTGAAGGTGTGATTTTAGTCTTCTGAAATGCTTATCTCGCTGAAACAAGCACATGACTCAAAACAACATCAAAACTTGATTCATTTGGTGAGGTTGAGATTTTTGATTTCTGACGGGCTTATCTCTCTGAAGTAAGCATGTTAGTCAAACCAACATCGAAACTTGAGTCATTTGGTGAAGCTCAGATTTTGGTCTACTGAAGAGCTTAACTCGCTGAAGTAAGCATTTTATTGCAAACAGCTTCAAAAGTTGAGTCTTTTGGTGAAGTTGAGATTTTAGAATTCTGAAGTGCTCAAATCGCTGAAATAAGCATGGTCGTCAAACCAACATCAAAACTTGAGTCATTTGGTGAAGTTCAGATTTTGATTTTCTGAAGTGCTTATCTGAGTGAACTAAGCATGTTAGTCAAAACAGCATGAAAAATTAAGTCATTTGGGGAAGTTGAGATTTTTTACTTCTGACGTGCTTATCTCGCTGAAATAAGCACGTTAGTCAAAACAACATCAAAAGTTGAGTCATTTGGTCAAGTTGAGATTTTAATCTTGTGAAGTTCTTAAATCGTTGAAATAAGCATGTTAGTCCAACGAACATCAAAACTTGACTCATTTGTTGAAGTTCAGATTTTGGTCTTCTGAAGTGCTTATCTGAGTGAAATAAGCATGTTCGTCAAAACAACATCAAAAGTTGAGTCATTTGGTGAAATCGAGATTCTTCACGTCTGAAGTGCTTATTTCACTGGAGGAAGCCTGTTAGACAATTCAACATCAAAATTTGAGTCATTTAGTGAAATTCAGATTTTGGTCTTCTGAAGTGTATTTCCCACTGAAATAAGCATGGTAGTCAAAACAGCATCAAAAGTTGAGAGTCTTGTTGAAGTTGAGATTTTGGTCTTCTGCTATGCTTACCTCGCTGAAATAAGCACGTTCGCCAAAACAATATCAAAAGATGTGGCATTTGATGAATTTGAGATTTCGATCTTCTGAAGTGCTCAACTCGCTGAAATGAGCATGTTAGTCAAACCAACATGAAAAACTAACTTCATTTGGTGAAGTGAGATATCGGTCTTCTGAAGAGCTTATCTGAATGAAATAAGCATGTTATTCAAAACTGCATCAAAAATTAAGTCAGCTGATGAAGTTGAGATTTTCGATTTCTGAAGCGCTTATCTCACTGAAATAAACATTTTATTCCAACCAGCGTCCAAAGTTAGGTCCTCAGGTGAAGTTGAGATTTTTGACTTCTGAAGTGCTTGTAACACTCAAATCATCAGTTTGTCAAACCAACATCAAA
>NW_025981499.1:0-1419 GCF_021869965.1 Rhincodon typus | reverse complement strand
CACTGAAATAAGAAAGTTCGTCGAAACAGCATGAAAAATTAAGTCATATGGTGAAGTTGAGAATTTTGACTTCTGAAGTTTTTATTTCACTCAAATAAGCATGTGAGTCTAACCAACATCAAAACTGCAGTCATTTGTTGCAGTTCAGATTTTGGTCTTCTTCAGTGCTTATCTGAGTGAAATAAGCATGTTCTTCAAAACAGCATGAAAAATTAAGTCATACGATGAATTTGCGATTTTGGTCTTCTGATATGCTTATCTAACTGAAATAAGCACGTTAGTCAAAATAACATCAAAAATTGAGTCATTTGGTGAAGTTCAGATTTATGTCTACTGAAGTGCTCAACTCGCTGAAATAAGCATTTTAATCCAACCAGCATCAAAAATTAAGTCATTTGGTGAAGTTGAGATTTTTGCCTTCAGACGTGCTTAATTCACTCAAATATACATGTTAGTCAAACAACATCAAAAGTTGAGCCATTTGGTGAGGCTGAGATTTTGATCTTCTGACGTGCGTATCTCAAAGAAAAGAGCATGTCTTTCAAACCAACATCAAAAACCAACTCATTTGGTGAAGTTGAGATATGCGTCTTCCGGTGTGATTATCTGAGTGAAATAAGCGTGTTACTCAAAACAACATCAATAATTAAGTCATTTCATGAAGTTGAGATTTTTGACTTCTGAAGTGCTTATCTCACTCAAAAGAGCACATTAGTCAAACAATCATCGAAACTTGAGTCATTTTCTGAAGTTCAGATTTTGGATCTGAAGGCCTTATATGAGTGAAATAAGCATGTTAGTCAGAACAACATCAAAAGTTGAATTATTTATTGAAGTTGAGATTTTGATCTACTGAAGTGCTCACCGCATGAAATAAGCATGTCATTCAAACCAGCATCAAAAACTAACATTTTTGGTGAAGTGAGATATTGGTCTTCTGAACTGCTTATCCGTCTTCAATAAGCATGATAGTCAAAACAGCATCAAAAATTTAGTCAGATGATGAAGCTGAGATTTTTGTTTTCTGAAGTGCTTATCTCACTGAAATAAGCATTTTCGTTCAACCAGCGTCCAAAGTTTGGTCCTTTGGTGAAGTTGTGATTTTGACTTCTGAAGTGCTTACCTCACTGAAATAATCATGTTAGTCAAACCAACATAAAAACAAAACTTGAGTTATTTGGTGAATTTCTGATTTTCGTTTTCTGAAGTGCTTATCTTACTGAAATAAGCATGTTAATCAAAACATCATGAAAAATTAAGTCATTTGGTGAAGTTGAGATTTTTGACTTGTGAAGTTCTTATCTCACTCAAATAAGCATGTTAGTCTAACCAACATCAAAACTTGAAGTCTGGTGGAGTTCAGATTTTGGGCTTCTGAAGTGCTTATCTGAGTGAAATAAGCATGTTAGTCAAAACAGC
>NW_025981498.1:0-5309 GCF_021869965.1 Rhincodon typus | reverse complement strand
TTCCTGCTCCTCTGTTGCTGCTTGGCCTGCTGTGTTCATCCAGCTCTACACCTTGTTATCTCAGATTCTCCAGCATCTGCAGTTCCTACTATCTCAGAGAATTGTGGATGTTTAAAGACTACAGTTACACCCAATAATAACTCAGAGGGTGTTCTGGGCCAGCAAATTCCCAGTGACTTATACTCAACTTAAATGTTTTAGTGAATTTGTTTATTAACATCTCCTGTACAATGCTGAGATATCATGATCAAGCTTTGTGCTTAACTCCAGATTAGTTATGCATGTCTCAAGGTGATTTTATTTAGGCAATCAGGATCACAATAGAAGTAAACCTTCTCACATTGCTGACTGCTAAGCCTCAATTTACTGAAAGTGCAATCTTGAAATTCATACCCATTGTTCCTATGTCCAGTTTTTCTTTAAATGTGGTACCTGAACAAATCAGTAAAAAAATTTAATGAAACCTATTGAACTTCACAATAGAATAAATATTGTCAGCATCGGATAGGCACAAATAAGATTAAAATGATAGAAAATTAAACGAAGAGGGCAGATAGTGAATTAGAATGTTTAAAATATTTTAGTTTTTAAATTATAAAACAAATCTTATTTTCCCTTTTTAGGGTCAAAATTTATACTTGAAAATTCTCAAAAAAAAACTTTTTTGAAGTATTGTAATTTGCATTTTTCCTGTATTTGGATCAAACTATTGGATGCAATTTGCTGCTAGCAAGTATATTCTGACCAGAGAAAGCATATGTGTAGCAAATAAAATCTTATAAATAAATGCTCACATATCTTTTCACAAAGTATAATTCTAAAAGAGTTTGCATGCATCGTTATCTGCATCTGCAATGTTTCCTACCCCGTGAAACTTTGATACTCTGCCTATTAATGCTGCCTTTTCATTTAGTGAGATGAGGTGATACTTGTGCTAGGCAGGAAAAGCAATTGCTTTCATCAGTATACCTGGATGTCTGTCGATCCTGGTGCTTTATTGTTTGTTTAATTTTAAATCCATCATTCACAGAATATTTGTTGAGATTAAACTAGATTAACTAATTGATGTCAGAAGATTTGAATTTAAGTAGCAGAATGAGAATTTCTTCATGCCACCCCGCTGTGGCAAAATTTAAATTTTAGCTGATGGTTGTACCTGTAGGCTGCTGGACCCTTACAAGTCTTCAGTGACTGTCACATGAGAAAAACTACATCCAAGAACAGGTTGATCCTTACCAATAGTGGATAGTGTGTATCAGAGTTGGCACCCCTCTACTATAATTGGCACAAAGCTGTTAGATATTGCACACACAGTATGTGTAATATGCAGACACTGTGTGGTTGTCCACCAATATGAAAAAGCCTTTTTAGGATTATGGCTTCTAATTGTAAACTATTCCATTAAAAAATGCAGATGTCTGACCAGGAAAGTACTGTTTGAGCAGAATGGGGAAAGTTAATGGTAAGACATGGGCAAGTGATTGGCCAATTAATCCTGCTAATCCAATGCCAATTTAATGCATGCTTCCCAGTCTTCTACTAACCATTCATCACACTGCTTGCCTGCACTTGTACTAATAATGCATGGGTAAAGAGGATTGTCAGCCATCAGAAAATGCCTGCATACACCCTGAATTAAATACACTGTAGAAAATATTCAGTTGGGTTGTTCAGTGGTTAATGTGCAAATGACAGCAATTCAGTTGCTTCATTTCTGTATAATGTTGTGAACTACTTTATAAATCCTATTAATGCCAAAAGTTATAGAGTAGGAGGGTGCTATATCACCACAAGTTTAAGTATGGAAAATACTATAAGTACAGGTCAGTGATGCATCATCCCCAGAAGATATGTAGACTGGCTATGTAGTGAAGTTGTAGGAATGTTCTCTTTTAGTTAATCAAAGGTTAGGTTTCCAACAGTGTGCACTACTCACTTAGCTATTGATGTGTGCCTTTAAAGCCATCACCCCTGTTGTAATGGTGGAGGTTTCAGAGGTGAGATAGCCATCTTGGAATGGTGTCCTGGCCACTTGTGTTTCTTGGGGTATCACTGATGTTTTGTGTTTGCTGCTAGATTCTGATTCTACTGTGCAAGAGCAGGACTCGAACCAGCCTGTGGAGTTAATGCCTGCTGCAGGGAACTTGGAACTCGGAAAACATGAGCAGCAAGACATTGACAATGACTCAGAGAGCACTGCTTTGTGAAGGGTCCCGACACTCCACCGTTTGCACCGCTAAGCTATCCTCTTAGAAGCTTAATTCTGCTGCTGTCAAAAGGATATGCCAGCTACAAAAAAAATCAAGAAAGGAAATAAAACTCTCTTGGTTATTTTCTGCTAGATGTACTCGCGTTGCATGGAATATGATTGAAGATTTCATCAGTGCCACTATCATGGTCCCATCAATGCCACTATCATGATGTAATCAATGCCACTGTCATGGATTCATCAATGCCACTATTATGGTCTCCAAACTGATCCAATGCTTTGTTTGTAGTTCAGACAGGAGATTCTTCTGAAAGACATTCACTCATTGCAGGAAACTGTGATTATATGAGAAACAGTTCCCCTTTGGGAGTTTGACTGTGGGTTAACAGCCAATCATTTGGTTACATTTGGGTTTATAGTGCCTTATTCAATTGTCACCAAGTTTCTGGATGGAAACTCACTGTGGTCATATTTTCTTCCTTTCTTTTAAATATTGTACTCTGAGCAGTATCCAGATTTTGTACAAGTTAATTATTTCTGTGTTGAAATAAACACATACAAGAAAATGGTACTGGACTGAGACAGTCTGCTCAATCTGTACATTTGTATTTATCCTAATGCATTTGCTTGTAAGATTAATGCTAAACCAATTGTACTTGGTTGGTATTCACTTTGCTATGTTCTTCTGTTTAACATAAAGTGCACTTCTTGCCTTAGGCCTTGTTTTGCATTCAAGGCAGTTTTATAACTGATTAAATCTGAATAAATGACACTGTTTTCATTAGTCTGAAAATCTGTTATGAATTATAAACAAAAATGCATTCTGAAGAAAGTGTACAAATTCCATACATGTATTAAGGAAATAAAATACACCACTAAGCTGGTTGCTTGTGGGCATGGACTCTGTTGATGGTGCTTTTTTTTAAAAATGACAAATGGAGATAAAGGACGAAATCGCAAAGCTGTGGACACCAAAAAACAATTGAAAGATCAGAAGAAGATGCAAGATAAATTGAGAAGTAGCCACTAGTTCATGCAAAATTGAGTCTGGGTGATCCTTAATGTTATTGAAGATGAGTTCCATAGTTTTAAGCTTCTGAGAAAAAGAGACTTATGAGTGGAAGACAATAGAAGTAATCTAAATGTCAGTTTATTGAGAATGCGGTGAGAAGGAATGTGTAGGAAATTATTCTTTCTAATTGAGGGATAGAACAGAAGAGGTTGGAAGTGCAGCAACCACAATAGTGTTGACAGAATAAAGAGATAAGGAAAGCTTAGCTGGAAAAAAAAAAGTCACCTTTCAGACAGACAGCTGTATGTATAGTATTAGAAAAGAATTCCAAAATATGAGAACAGTACTCCCCTTGCACAGGCCAACTTTATAGAGAAGTGGGAACGATGCATAAGGTTCAGGTGGAAGTCAAAGGTTCATGTGGAAGTCAAAGCTTCCTCTAAGCCATAGCAGGGAGAAGATGGAGAGCATTAGAGTTTGCACATAAAGCAGAGTCCAAGAGATGTTAGGTGAAAATATCGATGGGGAGAAGAGTGTTGTGGTTGAATCAGCAGTCATTTAAAAACTTAAGTATAAAGAAGTTTGCATTTCTGTAGATATTCTTTGGCTTTTGGGGTACCCTGTAAGCACATAATGTACTTTTGAAAAGTTGTCACTATTGTAACGTAAGAAGGGTGGAGAGCATGAGACAGTAGGGACTGAGCAGGTGGAAATTTCAAAGTGAAAATAGAAATGTTCAGAAATTTAGAAAAGAAGTTAAATGCTCAAAGTGGAACCACACTAATAAGCATGCAGATTTTGGCTTTGGCTGAAACCAGGTCAGCCAGGATGTTTGAGATGGGGAGATGATCTGGATAAGTGAATTCTCAAGGTGGAAAAAAATATGTACGTGTAGCATTGGAATAAAAGTCAGTCAAGTTTAACACCTTTTAATTACTCCTTGATGAACATAGTCGAGTATGTGAGGGACTCGCTCCCTGACTTTCCTCATGCTTAATAAAGGGCAAACCACCAAATTTCAAATGAGGTGCTTTTGATTGTTGAAGCAAGTGATGCATGAGTAGCAGAGAGGGGAATCTGCACTGAGGGAGAGATTTGGCTCACCACAAGCCTTTGAGGAACACTGTCTCCAGCAAGTGACTGAATAGTACTATATACTGCAACCACACAGAGGATTGATAATGGCACTGTTAGTGGCCTTTAGCTTCAACACCAGTGGCTCCTTCCTGCTGGGCACAGGTACCTCCCTGATGCAGTGATGGATGCTAGAGATAGGTGATTTCAGTGCTTTCGTTGACCAGAAAGAAGGATGGAGCATATGATTGGTAGCATTCTCAAATGGTGCAGGCTACAGTCAACTATACAATCAGCTCTGGGTCCCACCTATAATAAGGAAGTGCATCTGCACAGGGGCTGGAACACAGCATGTTTATTGGTACAGTCTGTATTTTGCACATCCTGCTGGATTGCAGGATGAGAGTGAGGTCAGAAAGGCCATAAGGCAGGGTCATGCTATCATCCTGAATGTTCTCAGCAGTTCCAGGAACAATGGGCTTGGCTGTAGCCAGCCCTATGATATGGGGCACTGCCTGCTCTCGGGGCTCTGTTAGTGGAGGTGCAACTGTCCTGGGCCAGATCTCTGCTGTTTCCTGTGGTTATGGGCCACTTTGTCCAGCAAAGAACAAAGGAATGTCAGTGGTAGTAGGAACTGCAGATGCTGGAGAATCTGAGATAACAAGGTGTAGAGCTGGATGAACACAGCAGGCCAAGCAGCATCAGAGGAGCAGGAAGGCTGACGTTTCGGGCCTAGGCCCTTCTTCGGAAATGGGGGAGGGGAAGGGGTTTCTGAAATAAATAGGGAGAGAGGGGGAGTCGGATAGAAGATGGATAGAGGAGAAGATAGGTGGAGAGGAGACAGACAGGTCAAAGAGGCGGGGATAGAGCCAGTAAAGGTGAGTGTAGGTGGGGAGGTAGGGAGGAGATAGGTCAGTCCAGGGAGGACGGACAGGTCAAGGGGGCGGGATGAGGTTAGTAGGTAGGAGATGGGGGTGGGGCTTGAGGTGGGAGGAGGGGATAGGTGGGAGGAAG
>NW_025981497.1:3200-5309 GCF_021869965.1 Rhincodon typus | reverse complement strand
GCTCACTGCTGGTGCTACAAATCCTATTGCTCTGAACAAAGATCCAACTTTAGTACTACATTAGAAAATGAGAAAACATAGCCAGGGAATTATCGCCATTTGTATCTTAACATTTTCCTAATGGTACACAGCATGAGGTTCGTCTTTCTCATGCAACACAGAAAGCAGCAGACCTTCAGATTTACAGAGGCTTGTAATATTTGAACCAACCACATACTGAAATTACTCAATAATAAATCCAAGCCATTTTACTTGCTTTTATTTTGTTTGCTCCATATTCTGTCGTCATGCAGGTAACAATCCGACTACTCAGAATTTGAGTCCCAACCAAATGTGCCCTGACATGAAGCAGCACCTGACTTCCAGGGAAAATAATATGAGCAACTTTGATTCAGTGAACAAATTCCTAGAAAAATGTTTTGATGTCATTCAAGATAGGTAGGTATCAGTTCTTATAGAATGTGATGTTTACCTGAGAACAGAATCTGTGGGGTTGATCAATGGCACATTGTTTAACACTGCTGCCTCACAGCACCAGTGATCTGTGATCTGAGTCCAGCCTTGGGTGTCTGTCTGTTTGGAGTTTTGCACATTCTCCTCAAGTCTGTGTGGGTTTCCTCCCACTGTCCAACGGTGTGCAGGTTGGGTCGATGGGCTTTGCTGAAATGCCCACAGTGTCGAGGGAAGTGCAGGTTAGGTGGGTCTGGGTGGGATACTATTTGGAATTGTGAGATCGCGTTCAAAGAACCAGATGACCACGATCAGTGAGTGGCCAAAATAGCCTCTTTATTGTACATTCACAGCAGCACGGTGTCGGCGAAATAGAATCCCAAAATCATAGCTCAAAAGTAGCCGTTTTTATACAGAATTCAAGCTTACATTAACATTCTAACACTAGAGTTTTAAGCAGTAGATATTGTACAAAAACTGTTTTGCAGGAAATCGGAGATGGTTTAAACATATGCTAAATGTTAGCGGTTATTGTTGTGTTAGTGGTTATTTTAATGAGATTAGAGTGTCTGCCTGGTTTGCCCATAAATCAAAAGGTGTCAGTCTTGTTATTTTCAAGGCTGGAATTTTAGTTAGGAAAAGGCATCTTGTGTTTTTAAAATAAAAGTCTGAGTTCCAACAGTTTTGATTGTCTGTATTTTTTTATTTACTATCGCTTGTTTCGTCAGTTTCATAGTTGGGTCCATCTGTGGGTCTCATTTACTATCATTCATTCATTCAGTTTCCTGGTCACACCTGTTGAAGTCGTGCTGTCAGTTTCATTCATTCCTTCAAGGTCCCTCGGGTCTGGATATAAGACTGTTAGTTTCGTTAGTAGGTTAAAGGTTGCTTACATAAATTGCGTAGCGTTTGTTAGTTTTATCAGTGGGGTAAAGTTTTATATACATGTTGAATAGAAACTTGGGACAAGTACCTGGTTACATAATATCCAGGAAAAGTCTGCAGGGAAGTAACATTTTACTTTAAAGGAAGAGGGCTAATCCAATTATCACCTTTGACTGATACTTGGAGCTACTCCAGCTGGAGGGAGAAGATAAACGGCTTGGGAATAGGAGCTATTCACAGTTGGATTTTAATATCAAGCAACACTGTTTTTGCTGTGGGAGTGCAAAAAGGTTCCATCCTGTAGTCCCTGTGCAGTTTTGTTCGCCATCCCACCTGACTGCACCTTTGAATAGAATGTCGGTCTTGTTTAAATGAAATTGCTTACACAGTGTGTTATGGATGACTGCACTTTCAAGTGGGGTGTAACCGCAAACTGAATTGGTTGTAATCTGATACGGTAGTGAGCCCCGGAATTACTTTGAATGGGGGCTGGCTCGTACACGGAAATCTGCAGTTAGTATTATCACCACAAATTAATGTGTTAGTAGATTAATAGACATGATTTATGGAGTTATATTAAAAGTGGTTAATAGATAGGAATTCTGATATATCAGAACATTGGTGCAGATTCAATGGGCTGAATGGCGCTGGAGGGATTTTATGATTTTCAAATTGTTGCAAATCAGCTGTCTATTGTAGAAACCATCTAATTTTCACTTCTGAGATAGTAGGAACTGCAGATGCTGGAGAATCTGAGATAACAAGGTGTAGAGC
>NW_025981497.1:0-3190 GCF_021869965.1 Rhincodon typus | reverse complement strand
CAAAATAATTTGTTTTCCTGGTCTGACAGAATCTGTGGAGAGGGAAACAAAATTAACATTCCTTTCTGAAGAATGGTCATATTTGACTCAAAACTTTAACGTTACTCATTGCACAGATGCTGCCAGACTGGGCATTTCCAGCACTTTCTGCTTTTATTCATTTGCTTTTCTGTTGTAGTCCAACTCTGGAGAGAATACTCGCACAGATAGAAATTGAAGGAGAAAATCAATCCTTCTCCATGCCAAATTTCTTTGCTCACATTCAAAAAATAGAAGCTGAACAGTTTGCAGGACTTCAGTTTCCTACATCTGATTTGGTAAGTGTTGTGTTTAGCTGGGTATTGTAAGCAATGACTGTCATGTGTTGGAAACTAACATCACTTTTGGAGAAAATATTGGGAGATGCCTCTTGTAAGTTCTCATAGTTTTTTTTTTTGAAATTTGAAGTTAATGCCCCTCCCTTTAAATTCTCATTGATACTGTATTCTGCACTTCCGTGATTCCCTTCAATGTTTGTGAACTACCTGAAGCGAACAGTTGATCTGATTCCAATCCTCTCCAAAGCTGTCTTTGAATTTACCATCAGGAGCTACACCACAATTGTTTATAATTTTTATTAAGCACTTAGAGTTCAGAATAAAAAAATTCGAAATTTTTATATGAAATCAATAAAGGTGGGGATTTCCACACAGTATAAGACATCTAATAACTGCAGATTGGGCATAGAATTTACAAACAAATTTCAATACAGATAAACATGAGGTAGACATTTTGGTTAGAAAGATAAAGCCATCATCTATTCCTTGAAAAATAAGCTTTTAAGTTTTGTCTCGTAACAATAGAATCTCGGTATCAGTACACAGATTATTCAAAGCAGGTTATTATCCTCAGAGCAAATGAAATAAAGCACTCAGTTCGTTTCTGGATGAATAGACTGAAAAGGATGGAAATTTAGTAAAATGTGTCTCAAACCTTGGGTAGATCACACTCGGAGCATTGTGGAAAGTTCTGGTTGCTGTGTTACAAGGGCCTGTCAGCTCAGTTGGCAGCACAGCTGGTTCATGCTGCACAATGATGCCCACAGTGTGCCTCAATTCCCCCTCCAGCTGAAGTTAACATGAAGGACTTGCCTTCTCAACTCCTCCCCTCACCTGGGGTGTGGTGCCTCTTAGGTTAAACTGCCACCAGTCATCTCTTTCAAATGAGTGTGGAGGACTATGGCAAGTTTATCTTCTTATTGTATTGTTCAAAAATTAAAGTATATGCAGACACTGAAAGGATGCAAAGACAATATCTGAGAAAGTTACCAGGAGAACAAGGTTATAGGTATTGAGAAATATCTATCAGTGGACTGATGGTTCAGTGGTTAGCAATGCTGCCTCACAACACCAGGGTTAAATCCCAGCCTCGGGCGACTGTCTGTGTGGAGTTTGCACATTCTCCCCGTGTCTCCATGCGTTCCCTCTGGATGCTCTGGTTTCCTCCCAGAGTAAAGACGTGCAGCCATGGGAAATGCAGGGTCACAGGGATAGTTGGGATTGGGTCTTGGTGGGATGCTCTTCAGATGCTCAGTGTGGCCTGGATGGGCCAAGGGGCCTGCTTCTGCCCTGTTGGGATGCTATGAAAATTGCAGAAAGAATAAGCTGGGTTACTTTTCCCTCCTTGAAAGGAGAAGGCTGAGGGATGACCTAATGGAGGTCTATTAAATTATAAAAGGTTTCAAAAAAGTTGACATGAAGAGAATGTTCCATTTAATGGGGAAAGAAAACTCAATTCCATCATTTAAAATAGTCACTGAGAAATCAATTCAGGAATTAAGAAGCATTCTCTTTACTAAGAGAGCGTGTTGAGAATGTGGAATTTGCTGCTGGGGAGGAATTGCAGTGAGCTGCACATATGGATTTAAGGGGAGGCCAAGTATGTATATGTGGGAAAAGGGAATAGAGCAAAGCTTTCCACAGTGGGTGTGCAAATGCTTTGACAGAATAATGCAGCTTTACATTCTTCCGTTTTCTCAATCTGTGGGTGTGGCCGTAACGATTGAACTTTGAGACATGGCTCCTGCAGCACTAAAGTTGGCCAACCTTACACACTTTTTGAAAACCTGAGATTTCCTGAAAACACTCTGATCTATCCCTCTTGTTCTTACAGCCCCACACGCCTGCATTCTTAGATGCTTCCCCCAGCTTTTTGCGAGTCTTCTACCCGACCTTGGTCAAAGAGATCGTCCCTACCTCCATAGGCCCTCACCTCTCTCATTCTCACATGTCAGCCATGTAAAGGTGTGCTGGTTGTTAAAGGTTTGGGACCCTGGAACACAGCGTGATTCTATCAGAGTTAGATACTGAAATATAGAAGGCAGCTTGATGCTAGCATAGATTTTTGGTTCCAATGGCCTGTTGCTATGCTGCAAAATCTATGTAACTTCTGGAATTAAAGAAAAATAAACTAAGATTGACTATTGTTTTTATGCTAATTCACAATCAGGTTCACTAATCCCCTGTAGTGAATAAAATCTGCCGCCCTTACCTGGTCTGGTCTACATGTGACTCTTAACTGCCCTCTGAAACAAGCAAGGCTTGGCAAAATAGAAAGGTTACAGGAAAGCCACAAATGCATCTGTCCGTGACAGTTTTGATGTGAGTGACCACCGCAGAGTCCCAAGTACCAGTTCCTAATTCACACTGATAGTACCTTTATTGGTGACAAGGTGAAAGACAGATTGATTGACAAAATAGACGATATAAGGCAAAAGAAGATGACAGTGGAACAAATAAAGAAACTAAAGATTAGTCTCGAGCAGGAGTACATGTGGGAAATGGCAGAACCCTCATCAATAGCTGGTGTGTGAAAAGATAGGGGCAGCACTTTTTGCTTGTCCCCATCACAGATCTTCCCTTTTTTTGTCCCATTGCCCTGCCTGTGTTGCTTAAAACCTGTTGCATCTCTGCCTTTGTTTCGAATTCTGACACAAACTCAGCAACCTACAATGTAACTCCAATTCTCTCTCCACAGATGCTGCCTGACCTGCTGTGTATTTCCAGCATTTCCTCTTATTCTTTTCAATTTCCAGCATCCACAGTAATTTGCTTTGTATCATATCCCAGGTAGATTTTCCACGCTCAGCTTGTGGATTGCTGAAGTTATTGTTCTGACTCTCAGCAAAACAGTGGCAGACATTAACAGCTTA
>NW_025981496.1:0-5310 GCF_021869965.1 Rhincodon typus | reverse complement strand
TACACTCACCTTTCCTGGCCCCATCCCCGCCTCTTCGACCTGTTTGTTTCTTCTCCACCTATCCTCTCCTCCATCCCTCTTCTATCCGCCTCCCACTCTCTCCCTATTTATTTCAAAACCCCCTTCCCCTCCCCCTTTTCTGATGAAGGGTCTAGGCCCGAAACGTCAGCCTCTCTGCTCCTATGATGCTGCTTGGCCTGCTGTGTTCATCCAGCCTTGCACCTTTTTTTTACCCAGGTTGGTCAGATTAGTTACATGAGGGTTATGCCTAACAGCAAAAACTTCTCCCGCTTTAAGGAATTATGTGAGCTGGTCGTTGTCCTCTCATGTTATGGCCAAAATTATTATTATTGATGACTGGTAAAATGGAAATTCTGTCTTCAAGCAGAGGCAAGGAGTGAAGCTGCTTTATTTTTCTTTTTGCAGGTCCTGGTGGTTAATCTTGGGACAAACAAATTTCTCAGACAGGTGAGTGCCACATTTATTTCAGATGTGATGACAGATGGCAGAAAACTGTCCACATTCCTACAATGGAGGACGAGTAGGAAATTGAAAAGAAAGCCATGAAGTATTCCACCAACTCTTAGCTTCACACCCCCCTCAATATTGGCATATAGTGCAGAATTATAACAGTGTGCAAATGTATAGAACAGGTGATAGTCTCAATGCAAGTAAAAACCAGGAAAGATCAGAAGTGGCCTGCCAATGTCTATCAATATTCAACACTAGTGGATAAAGTCAAAATTTATTTACAGAGTAGAAGCAGAGACTGCTGTGTTTATATAGTTCCTTTTTCATCTTAAGAATATTCAAAAAACATTTAATAACTAATGAATTGTAATTACTGCTATTTGAAGGCAAATATAACAACCAATTTGAATGAAGAAAGATGCTTCTAAAAGCAGTGATATGAATCACTAATTTATATGGTTTCTGATTGTGCTGGTTGAGAAATAAGGCCAGGACATAGGGAGAACATCCCAGCATTCCTTCTTTCAGTGGTGACACAAAATATTTTGATGCTGCTGAAAGATATTCGAAAATGCTCAGTATTGCATGATGCATTGCTGCCAACTCAATGTTATTGCTGTCTTCATAAGAACATAAGAACATAAGAACTAAGAGCAGGAGTAGGCCATCTGGCCCCTCGAGCCTGCCCCGCCATTTAATAAGATCATGGCTGATCTTTTTGAGACTCAGCTCCATGTACCCGCCCACTCACCATAACCCTTAATTCCTTTACTGTTCAAAAATTTATCTAGCCTTGCCTTAAAAACATTCAGCGAGGTAGCTTCAATCACTTCACTGGGCAGGGAATTTCACAGATTCACAACCCTTTGGGTGAAGAAGCTCCTCCTGACCTCAGTCCTACATCTGCTTCCCTTTATTTTGAGGCGATGCCCTCTAGTCCTAGTTTCACCTGCTAGCGGAAACAACCTCCCTGCCTCCACCTTACCTATTCCCTTCATAATCTTATATGTTTCTATAAGATCTCCCCTCATTCTTCTGAAGTCATATCACTGATATGTCATATCACTGATACTTAAGGCATCACTGCCACAGACCTAAATGGTAACAAATACAGCTGTTTGCAGTACCTGCTGCTCACTGCTTGTTTCTTTATTTGTTCAGGTGGATGATGAAGATACCATTCTACCACGCAAACTGCAGGTGGCACTTGAGCATGTCCTAGAGATGCGGAATGAGTTGGCCAGTCAGGAAGAGGAGGACTCTCTCCTGGATAGTAAGGGCATCAGTAAATCAGGCAGCCTTTCTTCTAATGAAAACAAAATACTGGAGATGCAGGATATCTGAAGCAAACACAGAATGCTGCAGAAACTCAGCCAATCTGGTAGAATCAGTTCTTCAGAAGAAGAGTCATGCCAGACTGTTTCTCTTTCTACAGATGCTGCCAGACCCACTGAGTTTCTCCAGCATTCTCTGTGGTTATTTCTTCTAATGTATTTACAGTAATTCAATGGCACCTGACTGCAAACTTAGTGAGAATCAACAGTAAAAAAAAACAGAAATTAAAAGGCTTAGTCTGCTGGCACAGGCAATAAGATACCAACTCGTTTGACCTTGTTGGAAGCATAATCTCAAGTTTAGACCAGGATCCCCACAGTGCTGTACATGCTGGAGCAACTATCCTGTATGTCTCTCATGTTCAAATACCAAGAGTTATATCCTTGCTCTCTGTGGATCACAGTCTACCTTTTATTTATTCAATAGGGGGTAATGTAGCAACTTTGGGGAGTGAGCAAAAACTAACATCACTATACTTAGATTGCTGGATGTGGCAAAAAGACATATTGACTCTCATTTGTATAGTGTGATCACAACCTTATGACACCCCATTGTATTTTATAGCCAATGAAGTACGTTTGAATATGGTGACTATATATAAACAGCCAAATGAAGCACAACAAGGAACCAACCAAAAGCAAAATGATAGCAATCATTCAGGATTTCATCACAACAGACTTTCTTTGTTCTGTCTATTACATACGGTGCATGCCAGCAACCTCTGAACATTATAACATTTAGGAAACAGAAAAATCTAACAATATTATATTTAACTGTTCAAAATATTAGTTACATTAAAACTGCTGAGAAGCAAGCATGGAGCTTGTTGAGAGATTTTCAATAGGTGACTCAAAACAGTTCAAGGGCAACTAAACAGTCATTTTTAGGCAACTGGATAGAGGAGGGTCCGGTGAGAAGGTTATCACCCTCAGGCTGGAATTCTGATGCATAGAAATTGCATCCCAAAAAGGTACTGCTGTGGCAGGCTCCACATGGAAGGGATGTGGACGAGTCCAGGAAGCTAATAGGTGCAACTAAGTCTATTAGGGCTTAGGAAAAGCCTTGGAGCTGTGGGGCAACCATGTGCATTGAACAGATCAGTACTGCTGAGAAAGGGAAAGGCAGTATTTGTTTTGTGCAGCTGAGCAAGAGTAGGGCTTGGAGAAATGCAGGGACAGTACCAGTGTGGAGGAGTTTGTGGCCTGCAGACAAGTTGAAATTGTGCCTGTGAGTAGGTACTGGTGAGCAGTTTCTGGAGTCTAAGGGAGTAGAGTCCCGAATGGGAGAGTGAGCTACCAGAATGTGAGCCTCATTGAGGCAATCTATAACAGAATGGCTTTTGAGGAAACACTAAACCTAAATCTTCAATAGTGATGAATTGGAATCCCTTGTAAAGTTTTATTGACCCACGGTGTCAGCAACCCATCAGATATTAGGGAGAAATCTGTGCAATCTGTCTTGACCAGATTTGCTATTTGATTGATCTGTGGGTTCTTAGAATATTTTAGAATGTAGCAATATATATTAGGTTGTATTACATTGTTCTAATTTTGTATAGTTAGATTTATTGTTCTCTGTTCAAAATCTTGAAATCTTATGCTTTTACTCAGTAAAATCCAAACCAGCTCTTAACAAATTAGTCAGTCTCATAACCCTGTTCCAGTCATGTTAATTGAAGCATAAATGCTATTTACTACACTGAAATAAACTCCCCAGTTCTTGCTCAGAATAGTGTTACAGTAAACGTCTAAAAATTTGAAGTGATTTGTGATCTTTTAAAAAAATATCGGATTTACAGTGATTGGCTTAAAGTTCTCAGACTCTGCATGAATTGTAACAATGGGGAAACATACATAAATATTTACGCACTTGCAAATGGCATATTGTTGTTGTGGACTCATCCAACCCTTCCTATCAAAATGAATATTGTGGTTTCTGTTCATTTCTCTTCATAGATCCTGGCTGTCTTAATAGTGTGGTGTCTGAAACCTTTGTCCGTTTTTTTGTGGAAATAGTCGGTCACTACTCTTTGTATATGACTTCCAATGAGAAAGACGAAAAAATATTCCTGTGGGAGGCATTTCGCAAGTCTATCACATCAAAAAGTGTCCGACGGTTTCTGGAGGTTTTCATGGAGACACAGATGTTTGGTGGATTCATTCAAGATCGAGAACTAAGGAAACTCGGGGTGAAAGGTGAAAACACGAGTCACGATATTGCCTCCTCCTCTCTCCTCTCTCTCTCACAACTTTTTTAAACTCAATCATGTATTTTGTCAGTTAACCATGTCACATGTAAGAACAAATAATATGATCATAACATATAAATACTGGCCTTATGGAAACATTTAATAAAATGTATTCAATCCCACTTCAAATTATTTGAAATAAAATAGTCTGTTACTGAAAATAGGATACTTAAATCAAGATTTTATTGGAAAGGAGTTATAGACAGTGTTCACTTTCATGGTGTTAAGATTTCATCCTCTTTCTTTCTGTCTTAGCCTCTTTCTTGTAATGCTGCTGTCTTCCTTGTTTGTTACTCAGTTGTTTCTGCCATTTGCCACACCCTAGTTCAGTACAAGAGTAACCTCCTTGTGTTGGTTTAGCTCAAAAATGGTGCTTTTGGTGCAGAGATAAAGAGACAAATAATGACCATTTGGAATGTTTCCTTTAATTGGACTGCAAAAACCATTTGCTCAGTCAATAGCAGCTAACCTCCATCACAAGTGTCTCAGCGAGAGATCGTTACTAGAATTACAATGACCTTATGACAATGACAATGTAAAGTTGTAACGTACGTGTAATGCCAGGCACTCCTATGGCCCGGGGTTGGAGCAGCAGTAAATAGGATGAGCAGTTGGTATGCCCAGTGAAAGAAGGTAACCTAAATCCCAAAAGCTATATTTGAAAAGCACTTTGGTATCTAAGCCTAGGTCAAAACCCAGACCCACCATTACCAAGGATTTTTTGTTGGCGATCTTGCAACTCCTTTGCAAAAGGTTTGATGGGGTAAAGTTCTTTTACAGTTGGTTGTGGGTGGGCAGGCTATACCCAGAACTAGTTGGAACTGCAGATGCTGGTGAATCCGAGACAACAAGGTGCAGGGCTGGATGAACACAGCAGGCCAAGCAGCATCATAGGAGCAGAGAGGCTGACGTTTCGGGCCCAGACCCTTCATCAGAAAAGGAGGAGGGGAAGGGGGTTCTGAAATAAATAGGGAGAGAGTGGGAGGCAGATAGAAGAGGGATAGAGGAGAGGATAGGTGGAGAGGAAACAAACAGGTCGAAGAGGCGGGGATGGGGCCAGTAAAGGTGAGTGTAGGTGGGGAGTTAGGGAGGGGATTGGTCAGTCCAGGGAGGACGGACAGGTCAAGGGGGTGGGATGAGGTTAGTCGGTGGAGGTGCGGCTTGAGGTGGGAGGAGGGGATAGGTGGGAGGAAGAACAGGTTAGGGAGGCGGGGACGAGCTGGACTGGTTTTGAGATGCGGTAGGGGGAGGGGAGA
>NW_025981495.1:0-5310 GCF_021869965.1 Rhincodon typus | reverse complement strand
CCGTCCTCCCTGGACTGACCTATCCCCTTCCTAACTCCCTACCTACACTCACCTTTACTGGCTCCATCCCCGCCTCTTCAACCTGTTTGTTTCCTCTCCACCTATCCTCTCCTCTATCCCTCTTCTATCCGCCTCCCACTCTCTCCCTATTTATTTCAAAACCCCCTTCCCCTCCCCCTTTTCTGATGAAGGGTCCAGGCCCGAAACGTCAGCCTCTCTGCTCCTATGATGCTGCTTGGCCTGCTGTGTTCATCCAGCCCTGCACCTTGTTGTCTCGGATTCTCCAGCATCTGCAGTTCCTACTATCTCTAACTTCATCCTAATTTGATTTCCAAATTGGAATCGCTCCATCACTAACCATTTATTGCCTTTGATTTGGAGACTAAGTGAAAAGACAGTGGCTTCTTAAACCTTAAAGAAGAACACCCAAATGAAAGCTGCTCTAGTTCCAACAATATAATTGCCATGGAAATGCAGTGTAAATTCCCATTTATACCACAGTTCTGGTGAACTTAGGACAGTGGACTGAGGCCAGTTCTGAGAAAGCCTGAGCCAAAATATTTGTCGCATTGGATTCAAATGAACTCAAGCAATTAAAGTCAATCTCGACATCCACTGGAGTGACAGCTTTTTGTCTTTCAACACACCAAGGTCTGACTCCATCGACACATTTACCGAATGCATACATCATCATTGCTTCATTCAAAAATTGAGGAGATGGTTTCATACATAAGGGGCTGAAAACAGGCAGAGAGATCAAATTGTATGATTAATCCACACCCATTGATTGAAAACCAGGCAGTGTTCCAACTCCAATGCCTGCCTGCTCATTTTAGTGGCTTCTGTTTACATATGGTACTAATTGTGCAGTTTATTGGCTTTCAGTATCAGCAGGATCCCACAATCATAATTTCATAGCAGCACTTAAAGCAAGACTGCACTGCTTAAAACTAGCATTCACTCCTGAGAGTGGAGGTGCATTGTGACGAGAGCAGGTGCTAGTAGATTCGCTCGCTATACTTCTATCTTGGGAAACAGCACGGGGAAGGAATATTATGAGATGAGTGGGACTCAAGGTTCCTCGCCTCTGGTTTTTGTGTAGTAACTGAAATGGAGAAGTGATCTCCTGATTTTGCTGCGGGGATGGAGGTCCTTAGATACTTGGTTAAGTCAGTTGCAGCAGATAGCCATGTGGTCAAAGCCAGGAATCTACAATGGCCACACACCAGTGCTCAAGGTCGGTGAATACACCTTCAAAATCCCAACTCACCAACTGTATTACTCAGCTCAGCACTGGTCAATGCACTCCCATCATTCACTGACAAGAATCTCAATCAAATATTCACTTGCTTCACCTCACCCTCATGTACGTCACATTGCCGAAAGCCTTGTACCCAAAGGAAGGAAGGGAGGGAGGGAGGTCTGCTGCTAAGCTTTGAGCAGCCAGCCCCTGCCTGATGCTGGGGTCCTCAATCGAGGGGCCACACTGGGAGGCCACTGGCAAACCCAACAAAGTTTACTGTGCACTGCTCTGGAGATGCAGGAAAGCTGGGTGGCTCCCATTTATCTACCTCTGAATTGAAGTGGGCTCAGGGATCATGGGTGTCAACTAGCTCATCAATTGACTGGTGATTACCCTGCTGATCCCATTGAGTTCACACTAGAGACGGCCAGGAATCCCACCTCAGCCCCTTCTGCACCTCCCATTTAATTGGTAGAGGTTATGGCATTCTCATGATGCTGTGCTGGAGGGTCTCCACTTCAATTAAATTAAGCCTGACTGTCATGATTCCTCTTATGATGGGATGCATTAAATCAAGCTCATTATTCCCCAGACATTTTATTACTTCATTTTAATCCAACATAAGGATACCCAGTTTGGTATTTTACCAAAGCACCAGGAGCAGCCAACCTGATGAAGTTACAACAAAGAGCTCTGTGCACACTGAACAGCAGAAGCAACAAGCCATTGACAGGTCTAAGCAACCTCACAACAAACAGATCAAACCAAGTTCTACAGTCCTACCTCATCCAGTCATGAATGGTGGTGGTCATTTAAATAGCTAACAGGAGGAAGAGGCTCCACAAATGTGGAGCCCAGCATATCAGTGTAAATGACAATCCACTCCACATAACCTCCCAAACAATGGCTGAAAGCATTGGATACTTTAAAGGCTTTGGATCCTGACAACATTCCAGCAGCAGTACTGAAGACTTGAACTCCAGAACTCCATGCCCCTCACCCAGTTGCTCCAGTACAGCTACAACACTGCCACCTACCTGTCATGGTGTGTCCTGTCTACAAAAAGCAGGACAAATTCAAGCCTTTCAATTACGGGCCCATTATTCTGTTTTCGATCGTCAACAAAATGATGTATGGGGTCATTGACAACGCTGTCAAGTAAACGTTGCTTAATAGTAACCTGCCTGTAATGCTCAGTTTGACTTCTGCCGGGGCCACTCAGCTCCAGAACTGGATGCACCATATAAAAGCTACAGCCACAACAGCAAGTCAGAGGCTGGGAATCCTGCAGCAAGGAGCTCATCTCCTGCCTCCTAAATGGCAGATCACAATCTACAAGGCACAAGTAAGGAGTGTGACTTGCATGGATGGGTGCAGCTCCAACAACACTGAAGAAGCTTGACACCATCCACGATAAAGCAGCCCACTGGATTGGCACCTTGTCCATCCCCTCCAATATTCATTCCCTTCATCACTAATGCATAGTGGCAGTAGTACTTACCATCAATAAGACACACTGCAGTAACTCACCAAGGCTCCTCCACCTAGCCCTGCGATCTTTACCATCAAGAATGACAGAGGAAATGCTTCTTTAAGCAAGTTCCCTTCTAAGGCACATACCATCCTGACTTGGAACTATATTGCTGTTTGTTTACTGTTGCTTGGTTGAATTCCTGGAACTCCTTCCCGATTGGCACTGTGTCCCTACATCCCAAGGTTGAAGGCGGCAGCTCACCTACACCTTCTCCAGGGCAGTTAGGGATAGGAGATGACTACTGATCTAGCCAATGACATTCACATCCCAAGAACAAATATTCAAAAAAAAGTTAAATTCATCAAAATAATTCCTCACAGATTTGTCCCAAATGCTAGTCTGTAAGTGAAGTCGCTTTGCTGGGATGTCGTTCTCGATTAGTGATCATGGCTAAAGTTACTTCTCTGCAGTCAGTAGTGGTGGATTCCAAAATTCTCCTTTAGGAGCTCTCCACTTGTACTAATGAAGTCTTCCAGTCAATTTACAACTCACATTTTGATTAGAAGGGTTTCAGAGAAAAGAATGAGAGAGGCCAAGGGCTGATGACCCAATTAAATTATTCCATTTTGACTATCTTCAAGCCCAATGCCTTCTTATCACACACAACATGGGCCACGTGATCTCTCTTTAAAAGCTAGAAATGCCAAAAGCATGTCAATAGGATCTGTTCCGAGAGATTAAATATACATAAATAATTTACAATGCACTTCTCCAGTTATTGATTGCCCAGCTGTAATTGGTAGGTTTTATTTCAGGAAGGTTATCAACACTTATGTTACTAATACCAGAAAATCTAAAGCCCTCTGACAAGCAGAGATAGGAAGCCTAATTAGCAAGGACACCAATCTGTTTTCCAAATTACCCAGAGACCACATCTGCCCCAGATTGCAAAGAACTTAAGCATTGCAAAGTCATTTGTTAGAATTGTGCCCCTGAAGATTTTAGTCACACTTGCCTGTGGTTACAAATACAATTTCATCAGACATGGTCTGACAGCCTGGAGCTGAATCCAATTGCTGCTTTTCCAGCATTGACATTGTCAAGTAAAAGGACATAAAAGGAGCATTTCACTTTAGACGTCGTTACATTAAGTTGGCCAGGTGAATAATTTTAAAGCAAATCTATTCAAGGGATTCATAATGATGTCAATGCTGTAGTCTAATGTGGTAATAAGTTACACGGTCATAGAGCTGTACAGCATGGAAACAGACCCTTCAGTCCAACCAGTCCATGCCGACCAGATATCCGAGATAAATCTAGTCCCATTTGCCAACATTTGGCCCACATCCCTCTAAACGCTTCCTAGCCATATAACCATCCAGATGCCTTTTAAATGTTGTAATTGTACCAGCCTCCACCGCTTCTTCTAACAACTTACTCCACTACACGCACCACCCTCTGTGAGAAAAGTCGCCCCTTAGGTCCCTTTTAAACCTTTCCCCTCTCACCTTAAACCTATGCCCTCTCGTTTTGAACTCCCCCACCCTGGGGAAAAGACCTTGGCTATTCACCGAATCCATGCTCCTCATGATTTTATAAACCTCTATAAGGTCACCCCTCAGCCTCCAAAGCTCCATGGAAAATAGCTAATTGGTCTTATTTTAAAAGTTCATTTATAGGCCACAGGCATCGCTGGCTGGCCTGCATTTGTTGCCCATCCCTGGTTGCCCTTGAGGTGGTGGTGGTGAGCTACCTTTTTGAACTGCCGCAAGCCACGTATTGTAGGTAGATCCACAGTGCCATTAGGAAGGGAATTCGAGTGAGAGTGAAGGAACGGCGATATATTTCCAAGTCAGAATGGTGAGTGGCTTTGAGGGAACTTACAGGCAGTGGTGTTCTCAGGTGCCTGCTGCTGTTGTCCTTCTAGATGGAAGTTGTTGTTGGTTTGAAAGGTGCTGCCGAAGGAGCCTTGGTGAATTTCTGCAGGGCATCTTGTAGATGATATACACTGAGCGATGGGGGTAGAATGAGTGACTAGTTGTGGATGTGTTGCCAGTCATTAAGTTATACAAGCTTTTGACAATTTTATGACAGTGAACATTGTACAACCACACTGTGCTTCGCAAAGGAGAAGACATGAGGAATAGTCACATACCTCCACACCTCTGTCCATCGGAGAGCAACTCATAGCCGAGCGGACATTTGCATTTGAAACTACCTACAGTATTCATGCACTGGTGCTCACAAAGTGTGTGTCCATGTATTTCACACTCATCTACATCTAAAATCGGAGAGAAGGACAGTGAATGTCGTTGCTTTCAGAAATGCGACCGTGAACACTGACTTCATCAAAAATCACCATTTACCACATATTATCAATATTTATTCCGCTAAATTACAATGTTCACTAAACTAATTATCAGACTCACCACACCAATCAGGAGCTCTTTCTACACTAATCACCAAGATTTAATGCAACAATAATTAGTAGCTGAGATAGTAGGAACTGCAGATGCTGGAAAATCGAGACAACAAGGTGCAGAGCTGGATGAACACAGCAGGCCAAGCAGCATCATAGGAGCAGAAAGGCTGA
>NW_025981494.1:4612-5311 GCF_021869965.1 Rhincodon typus | reverse complement strand
TGTGTGTGTGTGAGTGTGTGTGTATGTGTGTGTGTGAGTGAGTGTGTGTGAGGGTGTGTGTGAGAGTGTGTGTGTGAGAGTGAGTGTGTGTGTGTGTGTGTGTGTGTGTGTGTGAGTGTGTGAGAGTGTGTGTGTGAGAGTGAGTAGTGTGGTGTGAGTGGTGCGACATGAACCCAAGATCCCGGTTTATGCTGTCCTTACGGGTACCAAAGTTGGCTACGAGCCTCTGCTCAGTGATTCTGTGTCGTTGTGTATCTCAAAGTCCGCCTTGGAGGATGTTTACCCAAAGCTCTGAGGCTGAATGTCCTTAACCATTAAAGTGATCCCCCACTGGGAAGGAACGCCCCTGTCTGGTGATTGTTGTGCAGTGACCATTCATCCATTGTCGTAGTGTCTGCGTGGTTTCGCCAATATACCATGCCTCAGGGCATCCTTGCCTGCAGTGTGTAAGAAGGACAATGTTTGCTGCATCATATGAGTATCTGCTGTGCACGCGGTGGGTGGTGTTCCCACGCATGATGGTAGTGTCCAAGTCGATGACCTGACATGTCTTGCAGAGGTTGCCATGGCAGGGTTGTGCAGTGCTGTGGTTGATGTTGTCCTGAAGGCTGGTTGGTTGGTGTGAACAGTGGTTTGTTTAACGTTTGGTGGCTGTTTGAAGGTGAGAAGTGGAGGCGTAGGGAAGATCTTGGCAAGGTG
>NW_025981494.1:2418-4112 GCF_021869965.1 Rhincodon typus | reverse complement strand
CTTTCTGACAATTGTTGTGTGGTGTCCATTCATCCGTTGTTGTAGCGTCTGCATGATCTCGCTAATATACCATGGCTCGGGGCATCATTTCCTGCAGCGTATGAGATAGACAACATTGGCCGAGTCATATGAGTATTTGCCGTGTAAGTCGTGGGTGGTGTTCCCACCTGTGACAGCACTATCCGTGGCAATGACCTGACATGTCTTGCAGAGGTTGCCGTGGTAGGGTTGTATGGTGTTGCGATTGATGTTGTCCTGAAGGTTGGGTAGTTTGCTGCAAACAATGGTCTGTTTAAGGTTTGATGGTTGTTTGAAGGTGAGAAGTGGAGGCGTAGGGAAGATCTTGGCAAGGTGCTCATCATCATCGATAATGTGTTGAGGGCTGCAAAGGATATGGCGTAGATTCTCTGTTCCCAGGAAGTACTGGATGACGAAGTGTACCCTATCGGACGTATCCTGTGTCTGTCTTCTGAGGAGGTCATTACGGTTTTTCACTGTGACATGTCGGAGCTGGCGATCGATGAATTGAGCATCATATCCTGTCCCTATAATGGTGTCCTTCAACACCTTCAGGTGTCTGTCTCATTCCTCTTCATCTGAACAGATCCTGCATATGCGTAGCGCTTGTAAGGAGTAGACTCCGAAAGCTTGTGTTTTCAAACAAACCTGTTGGACTATAACCTGGTGTTGTGTGATTTCTGACCTGGTCCACCCCAGTCCAACACCGGCACCTCCACATCATGGTTTCCAGATCAAGACTGAAACTATTGAAAAGGTAACAAAGTGATGTAGTTGCAGTTGTTAATCCAATTAAGAAGAGTTTAAGTAAGGAAAACTCAGGTAATTGATACGTCAATTAAATGTTCTTTTTGTGGAGCTGTGTTTTAGCTTATTCACAATTATGTAACATTATGGGAATCTGTGGATTGTCAGGTCAAAACACAGAAACATAAGAAATAGGAGCAGGAGTACACCATTCAGCCATTTGGCCTTTTGTAGCTGCTCTGTCATCCAACTCACTACCCTGCTCTTGTTTTCTCCCATACCATTTACTGTTCGATCTCTTTAGCCTTAAGAAAGGTGTAGCGAGCAAGGCAAATATATAAAGGCCGCTTGTCTGTGATAGGTATTCACATTTGTAAAGGCCTAACCCACTGTGACACATTTGAATCTTTAACTAGGTGAGGGCGTCCCAATTGAAGGTATGATTTAGAATTGCACTGTATGTGCAGATACCTGAGTTCAATGTTCAAGATCATTATTGAGAATCTCACACCAGGAAAACAAATTTCCTGAAGTCACCCCTCAAATTTCAACTGTTGAATGTTAAGTGGCAATCATCTTGAATTCTATATTGGAAAGAGTTGACATCTAGTTTCATGGATGTCACCTTTGTAGTGGGTGTCCCACTGCCTGGGCCACCTACTGGGAAATTTTAAGATGTGTACCTATGATTTTTTTATTGAACCCCTACAGTATGGAAACAGGCTCTTCGACCCAACAAGTCCACACTGACCCTCAGACATCCCACCCAGACCCATACTCCTATAACCCAATTAATCTACACATCCCTGGACACTATGAACAATTTAGCATGGCCAATCCACCTAAACCTGCACATCTTTGGACTGTGGGAGGAATCCAGACCACCCGGAGGAAACCCACGCAGACACGGGGAGAATGTGCAAACTCCA
>NW_025981494.1:0-1918 GCF_021869965.1 Rhincodon typus | reverse complement strand
CACACTCCCCTCCAGCCCCACCACACCCGGCACTTTTCCCTGCAACCACAGGAAGTACTACACCTGCCCCTACACCTCCTCCCTCACCCCCATCCCAGGCCCCAAGAAGACTTTCCACATCAAGCAGATGTTCACCTGCACATCTGCCAATGTGGTACACTGCATCCGCTGTACCCGTTGTGGCCTCCTCTACATCAGGGAAACCAAGCGGAGGCTCGGGGACCACTTTGCAGAACACCTACGTTCGGTTCGCAATAAACAACTGCACCTCCCAGTCGCAAACCATTTCAACTCCCCCTCCCATTCCTCAGACGACATGTCCATCCTGGGCCTCCTGCAGTGCCACAACGATGCCACCCGAAGATTGCAGGAACAGCAAGTCATATTCTGCTTGGGAACCCTGCAGCCCAATGGTATCAATGTGGATTTCACAAGCTTCAAAATCTCCCCTCCCCCTACCGCATCCCAAAACCAGCCCAGCTCCTCCCCGCCTCCCTGACCTGTTCTTCCTCCCACCTATTCCCTCCTCCCACCTCAAGCCACACCCCCATCTCCTACCTACTAACCTCATCCCGCCCCCTTGACCTGTCCGTCCTCCCTGGACTGACCTATCCCCTCCCTAACTCCCCACCTACACTCACCCTTACTGGCTCCATCCCCGCCTCTACGACCTGTCTGTTTCCTCTCCACCTATCTTCTCCTCTATCCATCTTCTATCTGCCTCCCCCTCTCTCTCTATTTATTTCAGAACCCCCTTCCCCCCCGCCATTTCTGATGAAGGGTCTAGGCCCGAAACGTCAGCCTTTCTGCTCCTATGATGCTGCTTGGCCTGCTGTGTTCATCCAGCTCTGCACCTTGTTGTCTTGGTACAAACACTCCTCCACTTATGAATAAACTGTGATAGTGGCTGCAGCAGAAATACACTTACTTGCATATAGAATGGAAACACTTGGCAACTTGACAACAGGCAAATGTCCTTTGTTATGTATCCTTAATGTTCACCATCAACCCTATACCCCTGAATCCGTTTGTTATCATTCTGTATTAAACCACATTGTTGTATCATCTCAATAAAAGCTTCTCATAGTTGGCTTGATGCTTATTTTATGAAAAACCCATTTTCACCCATTTTAATAAAATGGCATTGGATTCTCACTCTTAAATACGCCCATGAATATGTTTAATACAAAGGAAAGACATCAATTTGTTCGATTGCTCAGACCAATTGCATTGGTTAATCAAAGGTGATTATGCAAGTGAAATTAGGACGAAACTTAAACAATAACTTCACATTGAAAAAAAGGTACAATCTGTGCTCAGCATGCCAACTCCTCCCAAAGTGAAAGCTTTATGCCATCCGTTTAATAATGAAATAGATTTGTCATGCTTTAGCACTGGGTGCAAAATTAGGGTCAGCAGCACCTGTTTTGCTGACTGTGACTGGATATTTAGGAACCAATATATCATCCACACATTTGTTGCATATCTTAGGGAGGGTATTAATGCATGACTGCTCCTAACATTCGTTGGCAGTATGCAAAACAGGCAGATCATGACATCAATCAATGCATCATTTTGGGGCACAAGTCTCCACCAGATGTTCTCTCTTAACTTCACACATCTGAATGCACATTAAGCAGCAGGAAGCAATCCTCAATCCCACCAGCACTGTTTAAAAGGGACCATCAGCTACTTTTAGGCTGTTGCTCCAGTTCTACAAGCATTTGGTGCCTATGGCAGCTCTTTCAAGTTACAAATGTCTACAGAAAGTATGGGACAGGTGCTAAAGAACTTTTATGTCAACTTCAAGGCTACTGTTCAGACCATTTTTTCCCAGAGACCGGTGTGTATTGTGGATTGACAAACTACTGGGGAGAAGTGGTAACACAGTGTGGAGCTGGAGGAACACAGCAGGCCA
>NW_025981493.1:0-5311 GCF_021869965.1 Rhincodon typus | reverse complement strand
CTGTCCGTCCTCCCTGGACTGACCTATCCCCTCCCTATCTCCCCACCTACACACACCTCTACTGGCTCTATCCCCGCCTCTTTGACCTGTCTGTCTCCTCTCCATCTATCTTCTCCTCTATCCATCTTCTATCCGCCTCCCCATCTCTCCCTATTTATTTCAGAACCCCCTTCCCCTCCCCCATTTCTGAAGCAGGGTCTAGGCCCGAAACGTCAGCCTTCCTGCTCCTCTGATGCTGCTTGGCCTGCTGTGTTCATCCAGCTCTGCACCTTGTTATCGCAGGTTTAGAAGAGTAATTTTTTTTATTCCCAATGAGAGTGATGGAAATTCAGAATGCAGAGATGTATTCTTTTCTCTTGAATATTGTTATGAGGTTTGTGGGGTCACTGTCATCAGTAATCACTGTATCTGTTGCTTGAGCATCTTCTGGGTTATCAGCATGTTTTTTGCTCTTTCTCTATTGAAGGCTTGAAATCTAATTTATCTTTGTTAACGTCATTTTAAAAATACCTCTGGTCACTGCTTCTCCACTGTGTTGTGTCAGGATCCACTGTAGTCACTGTAACACTGCTCATCATGTTATGGCAGAACCCAGCAATATCATCCCATTACTGCCACCATATTGTCTGGTTGGGTTCCCTCAAGTCCAAAGTGCTGTAGCAAATACAAAGATAATCACTCTTTCTGGTTGAGTCTTGGTGAGTTAGCAATCTGAAGTTTATTGCATAGATTGCATGAACATGCCCTCTGTTACTACAAGACTATCACCAGCACACTAGCCTCATCTATTTTCTATAAGCTTCGTCTTGACACTGCCCAATTCCTCATGCTATTATCACATTGGATGGTGTTTACTGCACTCAGGCTAGTATTAATCCTTTCAGATCCAAATGCAACTGAAAAAAGGTTTCTTTGCTCCAATCAATTATGCATGTCTCCTACCAAACTACTGCATGTATTACGATGCAGATATAAATGGTGTTTAAAAAAATTATTATATAAAAAGGGGAGGATAAAATTACTTTGAAAATAGTAACCAAATCATTTGTACGTGTACTGGTCATATTGCCCTTGAAATCTAACTTCATTTGACTTGAAGCTTCACTCCCCCAGATAAAACCATAGGGAATTGTGCAGCATTTCCATAAGGAGGAAAGGAGGGATACCAATCTCTGGCTCTAACTGTGCTCAAGTGCCAGTAGAAGTTTTGGTTAATTAACATAAACAGCCATTTATGGTGTTTCTTTGAATACATCGCTAAAATAATTATTTAACCTCTGCCAACAGATTGCAAACTGTACAAATGTTGCCATCCTTCTGTGTTAAACCATTACTTGGCTGCCACGGAACAATGAGCTTGTTACGGCAATGTTATTTTAGTTGTTTTTGTTCCAATAACCAGTGGGCGAAGTCAATATGCATTTTATCCAGGAACTTTATCAAATATTGTCCCAAATTTTTGACTTCCACAATTATTTCCCTTGAAATTTTAATGTCCTCGATCAGGATGGAAAACATCTCCACATTCATCACATCAACTCCAGTCATAAATACAAACAACTAAATTATGTGCCATCTGCACTCATTTCTTTTCCAGTAATTAGTTCAACTCCTTAACCTTGAACTCTTAGGTCAATCATGTTGGACATGGGAACATTCCCAGTTACTCTTATTTATGTCTATTCCAATACCTTAAGAGACCTCATAAATGCAGTAACCAAAAATTATTGCGTTACTTTGAGAAATTGTCTTATAAGTTTCTCTGAATTAAATTGTCTTGGCCATTGCTTTCTCTGCTAATCTCATTAAATTCACTTGCAGAAAACTCCTCAGGTTCATTTTTTAAAATGTGCTGCGCATCCTTCTTGGGAGCCTTCTATTCATCTCCGTCCAGTTAGTCAATGATGCCTTGTCTTATCTAACCATTATTGCAAAGTCTTATTTCTAATTACCCATCCCCTCACCCCACCACTGAAAGAGACCTATGAGGTTTAATATTATTTAGGTGTCTCCATGAGAGCTCTTATTATCAGTTTACTGAAAGTTAAGATATATATATCAGCTGCATTCTCTTCATTTCCCCTCAAGTCCAATCAATCTCTCAGGGATGACTGTCTTTTATGGGTTAGTTTTGCCTTTGATTATTGCACTATAACTTTCCATGCTTCATAGGTGTCTCCTTTACAAGAGATTCCAGTATTTCTCTGGCTTATAGACGTCAAGCTAAGTGACCTGTAATGTCCTTAGACTACAATTCTAACTTTTCTTGAAGGTTGAAAGCAGCCAGTTATCATCCACTGCTGCATCTCTCAAGGATTTAAAGCTCAATGTATAGTTTGGTTTTTGAATGTATTTCTACAGAAATGCTGCATGCTACGAATGTTGAAATAATCTACATTTACTGCATGTAGATTGCTAGTTTATATGGGATTCACATGGTTAGTGCGCATTAGATTTTTTTAATGAAATGATCACAAATAGCAGCAACAGTAGGTGCACTCAATGAATTAATACAAACATTGAAATTGTTGCTACCAAAATTCGACTTTGGTAACTTACTGACTTCTCAGTTCAATAACATATACACTGACTGCAAATTAATATCAGGAATGCTTCATTAATTTGAATTCAGTTTTAAAAAAAGTTGGAAATTAAAAAAAACTGCAAATAAAATGACCACAAAATTCTCAAATTGTACTAATATTCTTCCAAGCTACTAAGATTCTTTACGAAGAAGCTTTCCTTCTTTAGCTGGCTTGGTGCCTGTGGTGACTCTGGTCCCAAATCAGTACGCATTTGATGATTAGCCATCTCGGAAATGGATGAGCAAGCCAATTTGATGTATTAAAACTGCTCAGAATAAAGCAGCAATTTGCATAGAGGATCAGTCAGATCTCCAGTGTAAGTTTAAAGTGCCCTATGAAGCAATTACCTGCCTCCTTTTCTAAATCCATTTGCACTCATTTTTACAGCATGGAATGTTATACAATAGTATTTACAGATAATTTTCTTTTCACATTTTTAAAAACAATTTGTAAAGTGTTTGAATATGGACCTGCATACTGACAGAAAGAATTGCATATACAGCATCTTTAAGTACTTCAGTCTCAAAGCACTTTCCAACCCATGATATATTTTGAAGTGTAGTCATTATTGTAAGGCAGGAAATACAAGCAATTTAAACATGAGCCAGTCCCACAACAGTTACATGAAAGCTTAAACATATTATTTGGTAGTTATGTTATTTGAGAACAAGTTCAAATATTTCAACATTGAATCCCAATAGTGTGGGAACAGGCCATTCAGCCCAACAAGTCTACACTGATCCTCTGGAGAACATCCCATCCAGTCTCATCCCTCCTACCCTATCCCTGTATTTCCCATGGCAAATCCACCTAACCTGCACATCCCTGGACACTATGGGCAATTTAGCATGGCTAATCCACCTAAACTGCACATCTTTAGACTGTAGGAAGAAACCGGAGCACCAGAAGAAAACCCACGTAGACGTGAGGAGAATGTGCAAACTCCACACAGACAGTTGCCCGAGGCTGGAATTGAACCCCAGTTCTTGGTGCAGTGAGGCGGTAGTGCTGCCACTGAGCCATGGTGCCACCCTGGAAGTATGGGCTCTCGACCAAACCTCATGATGTATCTTTGGCTGAGAGCAGAGACATTCATTATTCTTTCGAAGGGCCTGAGTTCTGATTTGATTGACATATATTGCTGTCTGATCTTTGACGTCAATTTCACATGTATTTGCATAAGTTTAAGAGGCTCCAAGTTCTCATAGTTTCAACTATTGAAACTTTAAATGATCTGGATGAATAATACGTTTATTGTACTGTGATAGCAATATTTTTTCTTCTTTTTTGAGACAGTGGACCATTATCTATGAATAGCTTTTTTAAAAAAAATTATAAATGTCCAAATGTTATTACAGGGTTTATTGCTTTTACAAAGTATACAGTGGATGAATGAACATTGTAGTGCCATATCATGAGAGGTCATAGGGGTTGTTTGGGGGAATATCTTTGTATGGAAAATATGAAGAGAGAGAGGTTGTTTTTTTGAGGGATGTGGAGAGAGTTGAGGTGGAATTAAGCAGAGCATTGGGAATATGGAGCAATTAAGACCTGAAAGCTCAGGTGTAGAGGGATATTTTAATTCTTACAAGGATGAAGTCCCACAGTACAATGTGAGACCTTATAAACAGCTCAATTCCACATACAAAGATCTGTACGGCTGCCTCCAAACATTTTGTCTGTGTCGGCTGGCCTGCCTGCAGCCTGCACCCTTCACCATCATTGTCTATCCCATCTACCTTGGCATCATTTCCCAAGGTGGGCAGATCAAGGCCCAAATTTTTTGAATTGCAGCTTCCTGCCTCAAAAATAAAAATCCAGGCCGTGATATCTATTTTATTATCTAGACATGGATGTGTCACACACTGCACAGTGAGTACAAATCCCTTGCACCTCATTAACCACAATTTGCACTTCAGCCACAGATAAAGGGCAGTTAATGAATCAGATTCTATTTTTAAATTAACATTTAAAGGGTCTTCAAGTGATGTCATGAGGCGCTGAGTGGCAACTTCCTCTATAACTGCTAGTTTGAGCTCTTGTATGAAATGTCTGCATAAACTGGAAATTCTGCTTGGAAATATTGGTGTAATGTTGAATCATTTGAATATCAACAATCCTTAGTAGGATTGATAACTAATGTGATGTTTACTAATATAAGTGTTTTCAGGCGGCTCGATTTAAAGATTTGGAAATGCCAGGTTCAAATGGATTGAAGGAATTCCAAAAGGATGAGCATGGAGTAGTGATCTTATGTACAAATTGGGGATATGGAGTAGGTAGTTGCTTCTCATAGCTTCAAGCACCAGAACCACTGATCAGTACATGTTCTACATTATCGACGAGGGAAAAACAGGAAGGGAAATTGGTAATTACTGGCTATATTCTGGCAAGGACAGTAAATCCTAAAACTAAAATAAAAATTAGAAGCAGAGTATAATCACAGCCGGACCCTGGAAATTCAATCAGTCCAACCTAATGTGATTGAATCAGAAATATGAAAATCAATTAGGAATTTAGAAGAACAAAGAAAAGACAAATTTAACTATGTTAAGAGTTTACCTTTAACCTGAAGGTGCAAGAAAATTGTATCAGAGATAGTAGGAACTGCAGATGCTGGAGAATCTGAGATAACACAGTGTAGAGCTGGATGAACACAGCAGGCCAAGCAGCATCATAGGAGCAGGAAGGCTGACGTTTCGGGCCTAGACCCATCTTCAGAAAAA
>NW_025981492.1:1082-5312 GCF_021869965.1 Rhincodon typus | reverse complement strand
CCACTTTCAATGCTGACCCCTCCAAGTGCTGACCCCACTCTGTCCAGCACTTCCTCAATGCTGGCCCCTTTCAGTGCAGCCCTCCCTCAGTGCAGCACTCCCATGGTGATGACCCCCTCAGTGCTGAGACGACTCAGTGCAGCACTTCCTCACTGCAGCACAACTTCAGTGCAGCACTCCCTCTTTGCTGATGTCCCCTCAGTGCAGCAATCCCTCAGTGTAGCACTCCTTCAGGACTGACCGAATCAGTGCTGACACCCCTCAGTGCAGCCTTCCCTCAGTGCCGCCCTCCCTCAGTGTAGCCTTCCGTCACTGCCGCCCGGCCTCAGTGCAGCATTCCCTCAGTGCTGACATCCCTTGGACAGTCTCACAGCACTGTCCCTCAAAACAGTGCAATGCACCCTCACAGCCGACACCACAGTGAATCGCTCCCTCAGTGATGACCCCATACAGAGCAGCACTCCCTCAGTGCTGCATTCCCTCAGTCCTGATCCCTTCAGTGCTGACCTCACTTCAGTGCTGACCTCCTTTCAGTGCTGACACCCATCAGTGCTGACACCCCTCAGTGCACCACTTCCTAAATACTGACCGTCGGACAGTCTCACAGCACTAACCCTCCAACAGTGTCGTACTCCCTCACGGCTGACGCCCCTCAGTGAAGCCCTCCCTTCAGTGCTGACACCACTCCTCAGTGCTGACCATCTCTCAGGTCTGACCCCAGCCCACAAGTCCAGCACTCCTTCAATGCAGCACCCCTTCAGTGGTGGACCCCCCACAGTGCTGGACCCGCCACAGTGCTGGACCCCCCACAGTGCTGGACCTCCCTCAGTGCCGCACTCCCTCAGTGCTAACCTCCCTTCAGTGCTGGTTGCCCTCAGTCCAGCACTCACTCATTGCTGACCCCGCTCTGTGCAGCACTCCCTCAGTGCTGACCCTCTTCAGTGCTTGAAACCCTTCGTGCTGGACCCCTTTCAGTTGTGGCACCCCCCCTCAGTGAAGCACTCCCTTAGTGCTAATCTCCCTTCAGTGCTGGTCGCCCTCAGTGCAGCACTCCCTCAGTGCTGACCCCCTGCTGTGCAGCCGCTCCTCAGAGCAGCACTTCCCCACTGCTGGCACTCAGTGCTGACGCTCCCTCAGTGAGGTACACCCTCAGTGTTGATCCACATCTGTCCAGCGCTATCTCAGTGCTGACCCCACTCGTGCTGACCCCCCTCAGTGCTGACCCGCCTCAGTGCAGCAACTCCCTCAGTGCGCCACGTCCTCAATACTGACCTCCCTTCAGTTCGACCTCCCTTCAGTGCTGATCACCGTCAGTGCCGACACCTCTCAGTGCTGACCGCACTCTGTCCAGCACTACCTCAGTTCTGACCCCACTCAGTGCTGACCGCGCTCAGTGCAGCACTCCCTCAGTGCTACACTTCGCCAGTGCAGAACTCCCTTAGTGATGACCACACTCTGCAGTACTCCATCAGCGCTGACACCTCTCAGTGCACCACTTCCTAAATACTGACCCTCGGACAGTCTCATAGCACTAACCCTCCAACAGTGTCGTACTCCCTCACGGCTGACACTCCTCAGTGAAGCCCTCCCTTCAGAGCTGACACCACTCCTCAGTGCTGGCCACCTCTCAGGTCTGACCCCACCCCACAAGTGCAGCACTCCTTCAATGCAGCTCCCCTTCAGTGGTGGACCCCCTACAGTGCTGGACCCACCACAGTGCTGGACCCCCCACAGTGCTGGACCTCCCTCAGTGCTGGTTGCCCTCAGTGCAGCACTGCCTCAGTGCGAACCTCCCTTCAGTGCTGGTTGCCCTCAGTCCAGCACTCACTCATTGCTGACCCCGCTCTGTGCAGCACTCCCTCAGTGCTGAACCTCTTCAGTGCTTAAAACCCTCAGTGCTGGATCCCTTTCAGTTGTGGCACCCCACCTCAGTGCAGCACTCCCTCAGTGCTGACCCCCTGCTGTGCAGCCGCTCCTCAGAGCAGCACTTCCTCAGTGCTGGCACTCAGTGCTGACGCTCCATCAGTGCTGACCCCCTCAGTGCAGCAACTCCCTCAGAGCAGCACTCCCTCAGTGCAGCACGTCTTCACTACTGACCTCCGGTCAGTGCTGACCTCCCTTCAGTGCTGATCATCTTCAGTGCCGACAACTCTAAGTGCTGACCGCACTCTGTCCAGCACTACCTCAGTGCTGACCCCGCTCAGTGCAGCACTCCCTCAGTGCTGACTCCCCTCTGTGCAGCAGTCACTCAGTGCTGAACCCCCCAGTACTGACCACCCTCAGTGTGGATCAGCTCAGTGCTGACCCACCTTCAGTGATCACCCCCTTCAGTGCAGCACTCCCACAGTGCAACATTCCCTCAGTGCTGACCCCCTTGAGTGCAGACATCCCTCAGTGCTTACATCCCTCCGTGCAGCACTCCCTCAGTGCTGATCCCCCTGTGTACAGCACGCCCTCAGTGCACAACTTCCTCACTACTGACCCTCTCAGTGCTAACCTCCCATCAGTTCTGACCACCTTCAGTGCTGACCGCTCTTAGTGCAGATCCCACTTTGTCCAACACTCCCCCAGTGCGGCCCTCCCTCAGTGCAGCACTCCCTTGCTGATGACCACTCTCAGTTCTGAGCCGCCTCCGTGCAGCGCTCCCTCAGTACAGCAATCCCTCAGTACTCACCCCGTCAGTGCTGACCTCCCTTCATTGCTGGCCGGCTTCAGTGCAGCACTCCCGAGTGTTGATCCACATCTGCGAAGCACTCCCTCAGTGCTGACCCCACTCAGTGCTGACCCCCCTCAGTGCTGACTCCCCTAGTGCAGCACTTCCTCTGTGCAACTCCAGCTCAGTGCAGCACTCCCTCCGTGCAGCACTCCCACTGTGCAGAACTCTTTCAGTGCTGACCCCACTCAGTGCTGAACCTGGTCAGTGCCACACTGCCTCAGTGCTGACCTCCCTCACTGCTGACCTCCCTCAGTGATGACTCCCTCAGTGCTGACGCCCCTGTGTACTGACCCTCTTCAGTGCTGACCCCCATCAGTGCTGACACCCCTCAGTGCAGCACTCCCTCAGTGCTGATCCGGCTCTGTGCAGCACTCCCTCAGTGCTGACCCCACTCAGTGCTGACGCCGCTCAGTGCTGCCCCGTCTCAGTGCTGTCCCCAAACTGTGCAGCACTACCTCAGTGCTGCCCCTCACTCCGTGATGCAACCCTCTCAGTGCAGCACTCCCTCAGTGCTGAACCCGCTCTGTGCAGCACTCCCTCAGTGCTGACCCTCTTCAGTGCTACCACCCTCAGTGCTGCTCTCCTCAGGGCTGGCGACCCCCCTCAGTGCTGGCCTCCTCTCAGTGCAGCACTCCCTCAGTGCTCTCCTCCCTTCAGTGCTGCCCGCCCTCATTGCAGCACTCCCTCAGTACTCACCCCGTCAGTGCTGACCTCCCTTCAGTGTTGGTTGCCCTCAGTCCAGCACTCACTCATTGCTGATCCCGCTGTGTGCAGCACTCCCTCAATGCTGACCCTCTTCAGTGACCCCCTCAGTTATGGCCCACCCTCAGTGAAGCACTCCCTCAGTGCAGCACTCCCTCAGTGCTGACTCCCCTCTGTGCAGAAGTCACTCAGTGCTGAACCCCCCAGTACTGACCACCCTCAGTGTTGATCAGCTCAGTGCTGACCCACCTTCAGTGATCACCCCCTTCAGTGCAGCACTCCCACAGTGCAGCATTCCCTCAGTGCTGACCCCCTTGAGTGCAGACATCCCTCAGTGCTTACATGCCTCCATGCAGCACTCTCTCAGTGCTGATCCCCCTGTGTACAGCACGCCCTCAGTGCACAACTTCCTCACTACTGACCCTCTCAGAGCAAACCTCCCTTCAGTTCTGACCAACTTCAGTGCTGACCGCTCTTAGTGCAGATCCCACTCTGTCCAACACTCCTTCAGTGCGGCCCTCCCTCAGTGCAGCACTCCCTTGGTGATGACCACCCTCAGTTCTGAGCCACCTCCGTGCAGCCCTCCCTCAGTGCAGCACTCCTTTCAGTGCTGACAACCCCACAGTGCAGTACTCCCTCAGGACTCACCCCATCAGTGCTGACATCCCTTCACTGCTGGCTGGCTTCAATGCAGCACTGCCTCAGTGCTGACCCTCTTCAGTAATAACGCCCTCAGTGCTGCCCCCCTCCCCTCAGTGCTGGACTCCCCGTCAGTGAAGCACTCCCTCAGTGCAGCACTCCCTCAGTGCTGA
>NW_025981492.1:0-982 GCF_021869965.1 Rhincodon typus | reverse complement strand
CCCTCAGTGCTGGCACCCTCAGTGCTGACACCATCAGTGCAGCACTCCATCAGTGCTGATGCCCCTCACTGCAGCACTTCCTCTGTACTGAGGCCCCCACAGAGCAGCACTCCCTCAGTACTCATCCTGTCAGTGCTGACCTCCCTTCAGTGCTGGCCGACTTCAGTGCAGCACTCCCTCAGTGCTGATCCCCCTGTGTACAGCACTTCCTCAGTGCACAACTTCCTCACTACTGACTCTCTCAGTGTTAACCTCCCTTCAGTTCTGACCACCTTCAGTGCTGACCCTTCTTGTGCAGACCCCAATCTGTCCAGCACTCCCCCATTGCAGCCCTCCCTCAGTGCAGCAATCCCTCAGTCCTTACCCCGTCAGTGCTGACCTCCCTTCATTGCTGGCCGGCTTCAGTTCAGCACTCCTTTAGTGCTGACTCCGCTCTGTGCAGCACTCCCCCAGTACTGACCCTCTTTAGTGCTCACCCCCTCAGTGCTGGCCCCCAACTCTGTGCTGCACCCCACTCAGTGAAGCACTCCCTCAATGCTGACCCCCTGCAGTGCAGCAGCCCCTCAAAGCAGCACTCCCTCAGTGTTGATCCACATCTGTGAAACACTCCTTCAGTGCTGACCCCACTCAGTGCTGACCCCGCTCAGTGCTGACTCCCCTCTGTGCAGCACTCCCTCTGTGCAGAACTCTCTCAGTGCTGACCCCACTCAGTGCTGAACCCCGTCAGTGCCACACTTCCTCAGTGCTGACCTCCCTCACTGCTGACCTCCCTCAGTGATGACCTCCCGCAGTGCTGACATCCCTGTGTACTGACCCTCTTCAGTGTTGACCCCCATCAGTGCTGACACCCATCAGTGCAGCACTCCCTCAGTGCTGATCCCGCTATGTGCAGCACTCCCTCAGTGCTGACCGCACTCAGTGCTGACCCCCCACAGTGCTGACCCTCTCAGTGCTGACCCCAAACTGTGCAGCACTACCTCAG
>NW_025981491.1:0-5312 GCF_021869965.1 Rhincodon typus | reverse complement strand
GAATGATCTATGATACTTTTCCAATACCGCGACCTCAAGAATAACTCTGATGCTGCTTGGCCTGCTGAGTTCATCCAGCTCTACACCTTGTTATCTCCCAGCTTTTGTGGTGGGTTGTACATCTAGACTTCCGCCCCTGAAGGTTCACTGAAAAATGGTTCGGATTTTTTATAAAAGACTTCCGACAGTTTTGTGGTCACTTTTACAAGTGGTTCATATTCTAGATTTTTAACTTGAGGTTTTTATGTTGTGTTTTGTGGTTTCATCTATTGGCAGCTTGCTGTTGGCTACTGCTGACCCTCCTTATTGATCAACCCGGTCAGGCAGGAATGTTCTGCTTTTATTACAATCTTAAAAATTCTTCCAAATTCGTCCATTACAGCCTGTCCTCAATTTTTTAAAATCATCCGTTTATCACTGTAAATGCATCTGCCTCTGTTACATTTCCAGTCAGTGTGGTGGAAGCAGGTTGAATAGGCATTGAAGAGGACATTAGACAGAAATGCTGAGCAGGGACATGGGGAAGATGCAGGAGATTGGCACTAGATAACAGAATCGGTGCAGGTACAATGGGCTGAATGACCTCCTTCCGCACCGGAATGATCTATGATACTTTTCCAATACCGCGACCTCAAGAATAACTCATTTCTAGCCTTTACCCTGGTTACAATGCCTCGTGGAACCTCCAGGACAGGTGAGACTTGAACACAGATTTTCTGTTCCATTACCATTACACCACAAGACCCAATCCTCTTTTCTCCACTAAATACAAGTGTCTAACTAGCAGTGGCAGAGGATAAGCCATGATCGAGTAAACAAGAAGAGGTACTTGTCTTTCACATCAAGATGGTACTTAATGCATGACAGCATTAGACCCAGGTTACATTGGCTAGTGAGGCATCGTTACAAAGACTGTCGGGAGCCAGGGATGAGACATCTATCTCCATCGGGACTTCAGCTCAATTCTTCCTTTTCCACCCAAAAAAACTGTGTGATATCATCTGATTGGGTGGAGGTTATTAGAACATAGAACATAGAACATTACAGCGCAGTACAGGCCCTTCGGCCCTCGATGTTGCGCCGACCTGTGAAACCAATCTGAAGCCCATCTAACCTAAACTATTCCATTATCATCCAGGTTAATGTAGCTTCAACATTAACTCTTTCAGAACCATTATCTTAGAGAACAAGGACATGTAGTGCCACACGCCTGCCTGACAGTTACCTTTGGACATTCTGTTGAGAACCATATCGATTAAAATGTATGTTCCAGTCCTTCCAGCACCATCACTGTAAAATGAAAACAATCAGGTTAACCCCACTTTGAAAGAGAGTGTACTATGAGTTCTGACTGTGTGTTCATGAAGGGATAACTGTTTACTCCTGGCTTGCCCTACTGCTGTCCACTCAGTTAAATTTTCAGTACCTGACCAGGGATCTCCCTCATGGAGAAGCTAGCACTGAGCTAGTTGGAAATGCACCACAGAGCCTCCGCCACACAGAGTACAAAAAGCAGAAATGCTAAGCTGTTGACGTTAAATGCTAAGACTTTACAAATTACTGGTAAGGACGGCAAGAGAAATAGTGTTTGTGTTCTGGGCACCACACATCAGGGAGGATGGCAGGCCCTGCAATGGATAGTTCAGGGATAAGTAACTCCTTAGAATTTGTAATTCTAAGCATTCATTGCCCATCCCTAATTGCCCTGGAAAAGATGGTGGTGAGCTGTCTTCTTGGTCCTGCATGGAATACCCGTGTCAGAGGGCAGTTCAGGGACAACCACATTGCTATGGGTCTGGAGTCACGTGTAGGCCAGGTCAGGTAAGGATGGCAGATTTCCTTTCCTAAAGGACAATAGTGAACCAGATGGGTTTACTGTGAATCCATCATTATTAAAGGCACATACATTTTATTATAGATTAAATTCCCTGAGGGAATGGTAGCATTTGAACTTCTGCCTCTGCAGTACAATCCTCGAGATGTTTCAGATTACTTGCTCAGTAATATTAACACAATGTTACAGGGCCCATAAGCTATTTGGAGAGAGGAAATGCCGGGGCTGTCCTCCTTGGAAAAGAGTAAAGGGAGATTGAATAGATGCTTTTTCATTGTGCACCACAGGAGAAATTGTTTTGAGGAGGTTTAGTAACCGGAGGGACACACACTTAAGATAATTGGAGGAGAAGCAGGGAGGAAATGAGGACAACTTTCGCTTTGTAAAAACTTACTGAGTTGTAGGGATCTGCAATGTGCTGTCAGAAATGGTGATGGTAACAAATACAGCAGTGAAGGGAGATGGTAGAGTCACTGAGTAGAGTGATCAGAGAGCCAGGCTAATACCTTGGAGTTCAAATCCCACTATGACAGCTGGTGGTAGTTTGGATTCCATTAATAAATCTGATTATACTCGGCTTTCTGTAATGGTGACCATGACAACCATCATTGATTGTTGGAAAAACCCATCTGGTTCATTAATGTCCTTTAGGGAAGGAAACTGCTATCTTTACCTGGTCTGGCCTACATGTGACTCCAGACTCATGGCAATGTGGATGACTCTTAACTGCCCTCTGGAATGAGCTAGAGAGCCACTCGGTTCGAGGGCAGTTAGGGACAGGCATACATCTCATGAAAGAATAAATAAGAAAAGGAACTTTCAAAAGGGGAAACTGAATAAAAACATGATCAGTGAAAACTCAGTGGGCAGTGGGATCAACCCATGCCCAGTTACTGATGTACCTAATTCGATTGACTCCTGGCTGCCCAATGCTCTTAAAAACTGAGTTAAGCCATTCATTTCACATTTGGCATTGGGTCATCAGACTTGGCAGCCAGTGCTTTGAGCATGGGTCTCACATATCCAGGTTCTACACAATGAATTCCTCTTAATGAAGCGGTAGTCAGTGTTCATTCACAAAGTTGGAGGAATCTCACCAACAGGTCCTTACCTGCAATGAACGATTATGGGACAAGAACGACCCCTGTAACACTTGTTCACTTTCCTGCAGAACAGAAAGAAAACCATTACACAGTGTTGACAGCACAGGAACAGGCCAATTGGCCCAGCTGCTCTCTGCTGGTACTTATGGTCCACACAAGCCTCTTCCCTCACCCCAAACCCTAAACCCCACCCACCCCCACTCTGAACATCTTCCCGGATCCCTCCCGCTGTCACATGTTGTAGGAGCTTGTTTCTCATCTGTTCAACCCTCCTTCACTGAAGGAGATGATCTGAGAAGATTGGTGTGTCTCTACTGCACACACACACCCCCTCGCACTGGGAGCCAGGGTGCTCCAAACACACCTACACCTTAGACAACAAATTCCAACAATTCGAAACTGGAGCAGTTTGAGGTGAGATGTTTCAAGTTAATGCTAGGTTTTGATAAACCAGGAGAAACTATCCAGAGGAATTTAGCTCATTGGCAAAACCAGAAAGAGGGAAATGAGGAGATTTGCTTTTCTCCATTCAGCAAGTAGTTATGATCGGAAATGTGGGAAAGATGTTTTCCCCGGGCTGGGCAAGGTTTCAAACAGTCCCTCTGTATTTTCTAGAGTTTACAAGAGTGACAGCTGAGCTTATGGAAGTGTACCTTTTTACAGGGTTCGACAGGGTGGATGCAGGAAGCATGTTTCCCCTGTCTGGGGGCAGATGGGAGGGAACATCTAGAACCAGGGGACACTGTCTAAAAATAAGGGGCAAGCCATTTAGGACTCAGATGAGGAGCAATTTCTCTAGAGGGTGGTGAATCAGCCCCTTAGGGCTCATTCATTGATAGATTGCTAGATACCAAAGATAGCAAAGCAAAACAGTTTTGAAGTGGAGGATCGCTCTTGATCTGTTTGAATGGTAGAGCAAGCTCAATGGGCCAAATGGCCTACTCTTGCTTCTGAGGAAAGTGCTGTCTGAAAGTGTGGCAGAAGATTCAAGAGACTTTCAGAAAATTTGGAGACAGAAATGTGTATATTTGACAAAGTGAAAGGCAAAGAGAGAGGAAGGGGAAACTGACTAGATAGCTCTTTCAAAGGGCTAGCATAGACATGATTGGCCAAATGGCCTCCTTCTGTGCTACCTCATTCTACAAAAATCACCATGCCCACATGCATCATTGTTGCGGAGGTGCAGACTGATTTCAGGCACCGCGACGTTGTTAACACACCAACAAACCAGAGAATGCAAGTCCAAACACAAAAACAGAAATTGCTGGAAAAACTCAGCAGGTCTGGCAGCATCTGTGGAGAAACAGCAGAGTTAACGTTTCAGGTCCAGTGACCTTTCCTTGGAACACAAGTTCAAACCCCACATCCCAGTGTGATAGTTTGACCTCAGTTCTTTTACAATCGAAAAATAAATTACAATAACAAGAAGTGACTGTGAAATTTACTGTATTGTTGTATAATCCAAGCGGTTCACTTACGGAAGGAAACCTGTTTTCTGTTCTTACCGGCTCTGGGCCTGTATGTGACTCCAGTCCTGCATCACTACATTTGACCCCTAATGGCCCTCTGAGATACCCCAACAAGCCACCCAGTTGTACCAAACCAGCACTAAGTGTGCCATTACCACCTCCTCAAGGGCAAATCGAGGTAATGGTAAAACGACCATAGTCAAACCATAGGGCTGCTCTCTCATTAAAGGGATAGAGAGAGAGATACTGGTGATGGTTTAGGTGAGGGGAAAGGGTGAGAAGGAGAATCCTTCATGGTAACATCAGCTGATGCGGGAGTTGAACCCATGCTCTTAATATCACTCACCACCACAAACCAGCTAACTGATCCCTAGATAAAAACCAAAAGAACTGCGGATGCTGTAAATCAGGAACAAAAACAGAAGTTGCTGGAAAAGCTCAGCAGGTCTGGCAGCATCTGTGAAGGAGAAAACAGAGTTAACGTTTCGGGTCTGGTGACCCTTCCTCAGAACTGATAGTGGCTGGGAAAACGTCAGTTTATATGCAGAAAATGGGAGGTGGGTGGGGTAGGGAGTAATTGAGAGAAAGACAGTTGGACAGACAAACCTGAAACATTAACTCTGTTTTCTCCTCCACAGATGCTGCCAGATCAACTGATCCCTAGAGATTAGCAATAAATACCAGCCTAATTAACTCTATATGAAAACAATCTCTACTGTAAAAACTGAAAGAACTGCGGATACTGTAAATCAGGAACAAAAACAAAGTTGCTGGAAAAGCTCAGCAGGTCTGGCAGCATCTGTGAAGCAAGAAACGGAGTTAACGTTTCGGGTCTGGTGACCCTTTCTCAGAGACCTTCCTGTCTTCACAGATGCTGCCAGACCTGCTGAGCTTTTCCAGCAACTT
>NW_025981490.1:0-5312 GCF_021869965.1 Rhincodon typus | reverse complement strand
AGGGTCTAGGCCTGAAACGTCAGCCTTCCTGCTCCTCTGATGCTGCTTGGCCTGCTGTGTTCATCCAGCTCCACACCTTGTTATCTCAGATTCTCCAGCATCTGCAGTTCCTACTATCACTAGAACTGTAACTGGTTCCCTTCTATAAGGAAGCGCTAAGTATTAATTGTCAATTGTGAAAAAACATGCAGAACTTCAGATCTTTCATACCCTACCGACTTCCAAGAGGTAAAAATCACCAATTATAAAAACAGATAATAACAGATAATAAAAACATACATTGGCTACAATTTTCTGAGGCCCTGTGCCAATTCATACTCCAAAGTGTCATTTCAAGTTCACTCCCCACAATTACTGTCGTGATCTGACTGGAATGAGACCCTACCGAGAGAGCGTGAAGGGATTAAGAAAAAATTTTATTTAAATGACACCAGAAACGAATAGTTGAACACAAAGTGTGTGCTGTAGGAGTTGAAAATTCAGTCGATGAACTGTGTTTAGTTTTGCAATTCAAACCATCTCCACAACGCCAACCCTCCTGTTCCTGCTGCCACCCCCACTGCATTTGGGCAGAGTGGGAGACCGCGTGTGGTATTCATATCTTGAACAACATTAATAACTTGCATTTACATACACGTAGTTCTCCTATAACACAATAGTTCTGTTCTTGTGCAAACTCATGCTACAGAAAATTGTGCTATAGGAAAATGCAAACAGCAAAATTCATCAATTGTGTTACAGCCAATTCGTGTTTAATGAAACACACGTTATAGCAGGGTGGTGACTCTTAATTAAGGATAGCCAATAAATGTTGGCCTAGCCAGTGATGCCCCGATCCATAAATGAATTTAAAAAATGTTATTTTGATTCAATAAGTTTCCATTCCCTTCTACAAATTTCTGTTAATCATTAGCTTGTATTTTCAAATGGTGCCTCATCGGGGGAAGTTTAACCCAATTATAGGTTTTGTTAAAAGCAGTAGAAAGGGGAGGGCAAAATGCTTAAAATTAAATGATGCACTGTATGAATTAATAAAAAAGATAAGTAATACTTATGTATTACTTTTCAAATCACTACGCTCCTCAAACATTTTGCTACCAACGCAGTGCTATTTTGTTGAGATGTGGTCACTCAGTGTTGCAATGTGGGGAATGTGGCAGCCAGCATACGCATTGCAAGCTCCCACAATCAGCAACTTAATGACCACCAGACAAATCAATTTTTGAGATGCAGATTGATGTATAGATATTAGTCAGGACACTAGAAATAACTCCCCGCAATCCTGAAATAGTGCCTTGGAATTGTTTGCATCATGGAGCAGGTCAATGGAGCCTTTGTTTAATGTCTCATCCATATGGACAGTCCAGCACTCTCTCCATACTGCACATTCTCAGCACTACAACTCAGGACCCGAGTTGCAGCAAACACTCTCAGTAATAAATCCTGAAAAAAAGCACAAGGGACAATCAGAAGATGACTGCAGGTAAGTGTCCTTGTGTCACACAGCGGTGCAGCTAGGCTGAAATGGCATTGCGTTTGTTGTTTCACTGAAACTTGATCTCCTGTTTCCACTCTCCAGGACGTAAGAACAAGTCACAGGTACTGAGTAGCATAGTGGGGTTAATTTTTTTTCAAGTTACCTTACAGTTTAAGTCAATGTTTTGATGGGCTCTATTCCTGAGAGCTTTAGCAACCTCATGTGGATCCAGGTCAGCCAGGAGAAGATTGACTTTGAAAGTTCAGCTTGACAACATCTTCCTGCACAGGAGAGCCCAACAGGTCCTGCATTCCATTGCTCCAAAAGAGAGTTGGAGCGGCTCTTCAGAGATCATAACGTGTAGAAGGCAAACATCTTTCCAGCTAATGCTTAGTCAATGCATGATCTCTCACTTCCGGGTTTGATGGCCTGACAGGGTTGGAAAGGAATTTTACTCTTTCTGGCACTAGCATCACTTCTTTTCGGTTTTTTTGCTTACTTCCAAAGGAGGCAATCATAGAGTCACAGCGATATACAGCACGGAAACAGAGTCTTTGGTCCAACTCGCAAACGCCGACCAGATATCCTATGTAAATCTAGTCCCATTTGCCAGCATTTGGCCCATATCCCTCTAAACCCTTCCTATTCATGTACCCATCCAGATGTCTTTTAAATGTTGTAATCGTACCCACCTCCACCACTTCCTCTGGCAGCTCATTCCATAATCACCCTCTTTGTCAAAAAGTTGCCCCTCAGGTCTCTTTTCTAATCTTTCCCCTCTCAGCTTAAACCTATGCCTTCTTGCTTTGGACACCCCCATCCTGGGGAAAATACCTTGTCTATTTACCCTACCCATCCCCCTCATGATTTTATAAACCTTTATAAGGTCATCCCTCAGCCTCTAATGCTCCAATGAAAATAACCCCAGTCTATTCAGTCTCCACCTATAGCTCAAACCCTCCAACCCTAGCAACATCCTTGTAAATCTTTTCTGAGCCCTTTCTTGTTTCACATCCTATAGGAGGGAGATCAGAATTGCATGCAATACTCCAAATGTGGCCGAACCAATATCCTGTACAGGCACAACATGACCTCTCAATTCCTATTGTAATACACTGACTAATAAAGGCATGCATACCAAACACCTTCTTCACTATCCATCTACCTATGACTCTAATCTAAAGGAACTATGAACCTGCACTCCAAGGTTTCTTTGTTCAGCAACACTCCCCAGGACCTTACTATTAAGTGTATAAGTCCTGCCCTGATTGGCCTTTCCAAAATGCAGCACCACATATTTATCTAAATAAAACTCCACCTTCCACTCCTTGGCCCATTAACCTATCTGATCAAGATCCCATTGTACTCTGAGGTAACCTTATTTGCTGACCACTACACCTCCAATTTTGGTTCCATCTGCAAACTTATTAACCATCCCTCCTATATTCACATTCAAATCACTTACATAATGACAAAAAGCAGTGGACCCAGCATCGATCTTTGTGACACATCGCTAGTCACAGGTCTCCAATCTGAAAAGCAACCCTCCACCACCACCCTCTGTCTTCTACTTTTGAGCCAGTTTTGCAACCAAATGGCTAGTTCTCCCTGTATTCCATGTGATCTAACCTTGCTAACCAGTCTACCGTGAGGAACCCTGTCGAATGCCTTACTGAAATCCATATAGATCACATCCACCGCTCTGCCTTCATCAATCCTCTTCGTTACTTCTTCAAAAGACTCAATCATTAGTGAGACAAAATTTCCCATGCACAAAGCCATGTTGACTGTCCCTAATCAGTCCTTGCCTTTCCAAATACATGTAAATCCTCTCCCTCTGGATTCTCTCCAAAAACGTGCCCACCACTGATGTCAGGCTCACCAGTCTATAGTTCCCTGGCTTTTCCTTACAGCCTTTCTTAAACAGTGGCACCATGTTAGCCACCCCCCAGTCTTCTGGCACCTCACCTGTGTCTATCGATCTTGGTAGTATCTCAGCAAGAGGCTCAGCAAACTCTTCTCTAGCTTCCCACAGAGGGGATCTTATCAGGTCTCAGGGATTTATCCACCTTTATGCGTTTTAAGACATTCAGCACCTCCTCCTTTGTAATACGGAATTTTTTTTCAAGATGTCGCTATTTATTTCCCCAAGTTCTCTATCTTCCATATCCTTCTCCACAGTAAATACTCGTTTAGTATCACCCCCATCTCTTGTCTTTCCACACATAGGTGGCCTTGCTGATCTTTAAGGGGCCCTATTCTCTTCACTGTTTACCCTTTTGTCCTTAAAGTATTTGTAGAATCCCTTTGGATTCTCCTTAACCCTACTTGCCAAAGCTGTTTCATGTCCCCTTTTTGCCCTCCTGATTTCCCTCTTAAGTATATTCGTACTGCTTTTATACTCTTCTAGGGATTCACTTGATCCCTGCTGTCTATTCCTGACATATTTTTCCTTCTTACTCTTGACTAAAACCTCAATTTCTCTAGTCATCCAGCAGTCCTCAGGCATACCAGCCTTGCCTTTCACCCTAACAGGAACATACTGTCTCTGGACTCTTGTTATCTCATTTTTGAATGCTTCCCACTTTCCAGCCATCCTTTTATCTGCAAACATCTACTCCCAATCAACTTTTGAAAGGTCTTGCCAAATATCGGCAAAATTGGCCTTCTTCCAACTTAGAACATTAAACTTTTAGATCTGGTCTATCCTTTTCCATTTTAAAACTACTGGCCCCAAAGTACTCCCCCAGTGACACCTCAGACACCTGCCCTGCCTTATTTCCCTACAGTAGGTCAAGTTTTTGCACCTTCTCTAGTAGGTACATACTTAATCAGAATATTTTCTTGCACACACTTAACAAAGTGTGTATCTCTATCCAAGCCTAACACTATGGCAGTCCCAGTCTATGTTCGGAAACTTAAAATCCCTTACCATGACAACCCTATTATTCTTACAGATAACTGAGATCGCCTTACAAATTTGTTTCTCAATTTCCTGCTGATTATTGGGAGTTCTAGAGTACAATCCCAATAACGTGATTATCCCTTTCTTATTTCTCAGTTCCACCCAAATAACTTCCCTAGATATATTCCCAGGAATATCCTCCTTTAGTACAGATAATGTTATCCTTAATCAAAAACGCCGCTCCCCCTCCTCTCTTGCTTCCCTTTCCAGGGATGGCATAGTGGCTTAGCAGTTAGCACTGCTGCCTCACAGTGCCAGGGACGTGGGTTCAATTCCATCTTCGTATGACTGTCTGTCTGGAGTTTCCCCATGTCTGTGTGGGTTTCCTCTGTTCGCAATACTCCAGGTGTGGTCTCACTAATGCCTTGTACAGTTACATCAACACTTTGCTCACTTTCCTATCCTTCCGATAGCATCTACACCCTGGAACGTTAAGCTGCCAGTCCTGTCCATCCCTGAGCCACGTTTCTATAATTGCTATAATATCCCAGTCCCATGCCCTGAGTTCATCTGTCTTACCTCTTAGGCCTCTTGCATTGAAATAAATGCAGGGTTACGAAGCTGGATACAGTAACTGTGAAGTGGAAGGCAGGAAGCTAAAATGTGTAGCTCTTTTAAGAGATTAGTGCTTTGTCTGTACTCAAGAAACTTAAAAAGAACAATGTATGTCTGCGAGCAGCAGCTGAAGATGCCAGTACAGAGAGCCTCAAAAAGTGAAACAAATGTATCAAAAAAAAAACCTTACAGGTGGCAGGCAAAACAGCAGTCTAATTTTGATATAGAGATAGTAGGAACTGCAGATGCTGGAGAATCTGAGATAACAAGGTGTAGAGCTGGATGAACACAGCAGGCCAAGCAGCATCAGAGAAG
>NW_025981489.1:0-5313 GCF_021869965.1 Rhincodon typus | reverse complement strand
AGGTTGGTGGGGTGGTACGTGAGGACGAGGGGGATTCTTTTTTGGTTCTTATTGCGTGGACGGGGTGTGAGGGATGAGTTGCGGGAGATGTGGGAGACATGGTTGAGGGCGTTCTCGACCACTGAGGGGGGGAAGTTACGGTCCTTGAAAAACGAGGACAACTGAGATGTACGGGAGTGGAATGCCTCATCCTGGGAGCAGATGCGGCGGAGGTGAAGGAATTGGGAATAGGGGATGGTCTTTTTCAATTCCTCCCACTTCCTACAAAGGGGGTAGCCATGGGTACCCGCATGGGCCCAAGCTACGCCTGCCTCTTTGTAGGTTACGTGGAACAATCCCTCTTCTGTACCTACACTGGCCCTAAACCCCACCTCTTCCTCCGTTACATTGATGACTGTATCGGCGCCGCCTCGTGCTCCCACGAGGAGCTCGAACAGTTCATCCACTTCACTAACACCTTCCACCCCAACCTTAAGTTTACCTGGACCATCTCTAACACCTCTCTCCCCTTCCTGGACCTCTCTGTCTCCATATCGGGCAACCACCTAGAAACCGATATTCACTTCAAGCCCACCGACTCCCACAGCTACCTAGAATACTTCTCTTCCCACCCACCTTCCTGCAAAAATGCCATCCCCTATGCCAGTGTTCATCCAGCCCTGCAGCTTGTTGTCTTGTTTCCTACACTCTCTTGCCTTTTCCCCAGAACTCTTGATTCCCATAAGCATGGTGTATAGTATTTTGTACACATTCATTTCTGGCATGTTTTATTAATTTACTTATATTTAATTTAAAAAATCATTTGAATGTATAATATTTAGTCACAAAAAAGCCTCAAAATATTTGTAGTTTCTGTTGGGTCCTGTTAATCCTGGTTTGTATTATTTGACAAATGGTTGGTGAGATTGGACCAGTACACGTTGCAAGGGGCCTGACAAAATATTTAATCTGGGAGGTGGCTGCTTGGTCACATGGGAGTATTGACGGTAATGTCCTGGTCCTGATTTTGGGAATCTGTGTGCATGTGTATGCCCAGGAACAGTCTCTCTCTCAAGCGATTGATGCTGTATCGATTGGTGCTTGTTATGGTCATTCTGGAGCTGAAAATTAGCCAATGGTATTGATTGTCAGGGTGGATGGGGATCTTTGGGAGTGTGGTCATGAAGGTAGAGTCAACCTGCTTGGGATCTTTCACGTAAAGTTTGTCGTTATTATTTTGAGAGGTGGAACTTTCGTTGCGATTAGGATCTAGTTTCTAGCTTTGTTGAACAGAGACACGCAGCCCCCATGCCTGACTGATGTGTTTTACTAAAAGAAAAGCACACTTTTTTCAAAGCTTTCACTCTCCCTTCGTTTGCTTGCATGCTGTCACTATTTCCGTTTCACTATCTCACATGCTCAATCTCTTGTGCTTTTTCCTCACACATTTGTATGCTGTCTCCTGGTCTCAACATAGATATCCTAGAATCCCTACAGTGTGGAAACAGGCCCTTCGGCCCAACAAGTCCACACTGACCCTCAGAGCACCCCACCCAGACTCACCCCCTATAATCCACCAAATCTACACATCCCTGAACACTACGGGCAATTTAGCATGGCCAATCCACCTAGCCTGCACATCTTTGGATTGTGGGTGGAAACCAGAGCACCTGGAGGAAACCCACACAGACACAGGGACAATGTGCAAACTCCACACAGACAGAGGGTTGAATCGAACCCAGGTCCCTGATGCTCTGAGGCAGCAGTGCTAACCACTGTGCTGTCTCTCTTGCCCTCTCCCTTTTTTTTGTGCTGTCTGTTACACTCACTCTGTCGTGCCATTTCTCTCAGATGCTCTCCCTCCTGTTCCCCCCACCCCCCTCTCTCACACACACACACACACAAGCACACGCACACGCACACACACGCACACACACACACACACACACACACACACACACACAGAGACTCACACACACACACACACACATTCATTCTGGTTTTCTCTCTCTCCCATTGATCCTGCTGACTTTCTGTCTCTTGCCTTCTTTCTTTCCGCTGGTATCTGACTAATTACTAACCGTTGTGAGGTTGTTAAGTGTGAGAGTTAGAGACTGCGTAAAATCTGGCGAGCGAAGCTGCCCAGGGAAACGAGGGACTGACTTTCATTAAACCAGCAGTGAGCAACAACACAGGAGATCAGCTGGTAGTCGTTAATTCTTTTGAACTAACCTTTTGCATGATGCCTCCATGTGGCTTAATTAAACCCAGCGAGCTGCCGTGTGAGGTGAGAGATTCCCATTTAGCTGCCTGAACGTATGGGCAGATGGGAAGCTGTGAGGGGGCACTGACTAAGCCAGTCAGATGGGAGGAGTGCAATTCAGCTGAAAATTTCACCTCCCTTGTGCCTGGAATCAGCTACGTGGAGAACAATCCTCATTCATAAATATTCACATCCAACACAATGCCATCTTAAATCCCCAATTTGTTGCTGATTCGCTACGTTAGTCCTGTTTGATGTCTTGCTTCTTGTTCCAACACTGCCCAACCTCCCCCCATGCCCTCGCCCACCATCACTAACTCTACACTGCGCCCTGATTGTGGCCTTGCTAGTTCTGTTCAGTGGGTACAGACCTGCCACTGTGAAATGGGGGCTATGCCTGAGTTGGCATCGATGATGTGTCTCTCAAATTACCTTTGCCACTTTTCCCATCTTTCAGACCTGGGACTTTTGCCTTCATTTACTCTACGCCCAACGATTCCAACAGATTGTTGGAGCAAATTACTGCAGATGCTGGAATCTGTACTGGAAAAAAGTGCTGGAGATCACTGTGGGTCAGGCAGCATCCATGGAGAGAAAGCAAGCTAACGTTTCAAGTCAAGATAACTCTTCCTGGCCACTCTTCTACAGTCAACCCTCTATAAATCTGTAAAACTCTTCCTTCATACATGCCAAGTTCCATTCAGCCTGACTGCTCACTGACCTTCATTGCTCAACTGGGAAATAATGTTTTGATTTTTAAAGTTCTTCTCCTGGGTTTCAAATCCCTCAATGGGTTTGCTATTCTCCTCCTTCCTGGAATCTCCTCCAACCTCTGCCGTTCTCTCATTCCGACCTCTCTTATATTCCTGATTCCAGTCGCTTCAACTTTGGAGGCTGTGCCTTGAACTGCTTGGGCTCTAAGCTTTGGCATTCTCCTCCCTAAGTCTCTTCACCTCTGGACGCAAGAAAGAGACTGGTACATTTTTATATTGAAAAGGCATCAAGGGTTGTGAGGAGAAAGCAGGAAAATGGCATTGAGATGGAACATCGGCCATGATCTTATTGAATTTTGGAGCAGATTCGAAGGGCTGAATGGCTACACCTGCTCCTAATTTATTTTTCTCTATTTATTTCTTTCTTTTTCTGTATCTCTCTATCCCTCTCCCTGCAGGAGAGGATATGGGATAGGCCATTTAGAGCTGAGATGAGGAGAAATGCTTTCACATAGAGAATGGTGAGCCTGTGGAATTCTCTGCCACAGAAAGTGATTGAATGCTTTCAAGAGCGAGTTAGGAAAAGCACTCAGAGCTAATGAGATCAAAGGGAATAGGGAGAAAATAGGAAAGGGATCAGAGTTTAAAGATACAGGGTAGTCGTAGAGTCATAGAGATGTACAGCATAGAAACAGAGCCTTTGGTTCAACTCGTCCATGCTGACCAGGTATCCGAAATTAATCTAATCCCATTTGCCAGCATTTGGCCCATGTCCCTCTAAACCCTTCCTATTCATATACCCATCCAGATGCCTTTTAAATGTTGTAATTGTACCAGCCTCCATCACTTCCTCTGACAGCTCGTTCCATACATGCACCACCCTCTGTGTGAAAAAATTGCCCCTTAGGTCCCTTTTAAATCTTTCCCCTCTCACCTTAAACCTGTGTCCTTTAGTTTTGGACTCCCCTACCCTGGGGAAAAGACCATGGCTATTCACCCTATCCATGCCCCTCATGATTTTAAAAACTTATATAAGGTCACCCCTCAGCCTCCAGCATTCCAGGGAAAATAGCCCCATCCTATTTCCCTAGGCAAGGATATATTTCTGCGCCTAGAGAATGGTGAGCCTGTGGAATTCTCTGCCACAGAAGGTGGTTGAGGCCAAAACATTGAACGTTTTGAAGAAAGAGTTAGACATAGTTCTTAGGGTTAAAGGCTATGGGAAGAAAGCAGGAACAGGGCACTCACTTGGATGATCAGCCACACTTTTATTTGAATTCTTCTATTCCCTTACAGAATGTGGGTGTTGCTGGCTGGACCAGCATTTATTGCCCAAACCAAATTGCCCAGAGGGCAGTTCAGAGTCAATCACATTGCTGTGGGCCTGGAGTCACATGTAGGCCAGACCTGGTAAGGATGGCAGTTTCCTTCCCTAAAGGACATTAGTGAATCAGATGGATTTTCCTGACAAGGGTTTCACGTTCATTATTAGACTCTTAATTTCAGATCCTTATTGAATTCAAATTCCACCATCTGCTTTGGCAGGATTTGAACCGAGATCCTGACAGTCTCTAGGTTATTAATCTAGCAATGATACCACAAGAATATCACCTCCTTGGCATTGCGATACTGACCAGTTCTTGTACTGGGATAGGGTTACAGCTCATGAAAGGGCTGAATGGCATCCTCTATTCTTGGTTTCCTCTCACCCAGACAGTAAAAATCCAAAGAATGTGAGCTCAATTCTTATCTCATCATCACTATGAAAACTAATGATCTGATAGTGATCTCATCGTCACTATCAACATCCTGGGGATTACCAAGGACTGGAAACTGAACTGGGCATAACCGTTATGAATATAGCTAACTGTATGAATACTGTGGTCACGAAAGCTGGCCAAAGGCTGATAACTAACTCGCCTCACAAGTCAGGAATGTGATGGAATACTTCCGATTTCCCTGAATGAGCGCAACTCCAGCAACACTCAAGAAGATTGACACTTTCCAAGATGAAGCAGCCTGTTTGATCAGGAACCCACCTAACTCCCTCATCATTTCCTCTCTCCTTCACTGATACTCTATGGCAGTGGTGTGTACCATCTCCAAGATGCGCTGTCGAAGTTGTCAAAGCTCCTTAGACAACACCTTCCAAACCCAATCAGAGATAGTAAGAGCAGCAGATGCTGGAATTAGAGATAACACAGTGTGGAGCTGGAGGAACACATCAGGCCAGGCAGCATCAGAGGAGCAGGAAAGTTGACGTTTCAGGTCAAGGCCCTTCTTCACACCCAACCTGACCCGAAGCGTCAGATTTCCTGCTCCTCTGATGCTGCCTGGCCTGCTGTGTTCCTCCAGCTC
>NW_025981488.1:0-5313 GCF_021869965.1 Rhincodon typus | reverse complement strand
TCACATGGAGTGAATCGAATTGGCTGAAGACTGGTATCTGTAATGCTAGGGACCACTGGAGGAGGCCGAGATGGATCATCCACTTGGCATTTCTGGCTGAAGATTGCTGCGAATGCTTCAGCCTTATCTTTTGCACTGATGTGCTGGGCTCTTCCATCATTGAGAATGGGGATATTTGTGGATCCTCCTCCTCCAGTGAGTTGTTTAATTGTCCACCACCATTCACAACTGGATGTGACAGGACTGCAGAGCTTTGATCTGATCCGTTGGTTGAGGGATCGCTTAGATCTGTCTATCATTTGCTGCTTTCGCTGTTCGGCATGCAAGTAGTCCTGTTTGGTGGCTTCACCAGGTTGATACCTCATCTTCAGGTATGCCTGGTGCTGCTCTTGGCATGCCCTCCTGCACTCTTCATTGAACCAGGGTTGATCCCCTGGCTTGATGGTAATGGTTGAGTGGGGGATATGCCAGGCCATGAGGTTATAGATTGTGTAGGAGTACAATTCTGCTGCTGTTGATGGCCCACAGCGCCTCATGGATGCCCAGTCTTGAGTTGCTAGATCTGTGTGAAGTCTGTCCCATTTAGCATGGTGATAGTGCCACACAACACGATGGAGGTTATTCTCAATGTGAAGGTGGGACTTCGTCTCCACAAGGACTGTGTAATGGTCACTCTTATCGATACTGTCATGAACAGATGCAACTGCAGCAGGCAGATTGGTAAGGATGAGGTCAAGTATGTTTTTCCCTCTTGTTGGTTCCCTCACCACCTACTGCAGACCCAGTCTAGCAGCTATGTCCTGTAGGACCCGACCAGCTTGAACAGTAGTATAGCTGGTAAATGTGGTAAGAACTGCCAAAGTGGAACCATTCTTTGTACAAGTTGTAACTCTATTTATGAGACTGCTTTTGTTGCATTGCAGGTGCTTTACAATCATGTTTTTCTTAATTAACTCAATGGACATGGGCATCACAGGTTGCCCTTGAGAAGGTGGTGCTGAGCAGCCTTCTTGAACCACTGCAGTCCGTTTGGTGTAGGTTCCTCCACAATGTTGTTAGGGAGTGAGTTCCAGGATTTTGACCCAGCAATACAGAAGGAACAATGATATATTCCTATATCAAGATGATGAGTAGCTAGGCGGTAAACTTGCAGATGATGGTGTTCCCATGTATCATCCACCCTTGTCCTTCTGGATGGCAGTAATTGTGAGTTTGGTATATGAGTGATGAGACAGTGGTCATAGGAGCTAAACTTAGAGTTTGATGTTTACTGTTGGCAGCCACAAAATTAGTAGCTCTGGACTCTGATAGTGATAGCAACCTTGCTAACTCAGACAGCTTTCTGGTTATTTTTGCGTTTTTCTTTCTCGTTTTTGAATTTCAATGTAATTAGCTAGAGAGATGAGCATCAATTAGTTAGGTGTCTTCTACTTTGTTGAGACTAAACACAGACATGGTAACAACTTAGCAGGACAGCTTCACTCTGTCTGTAGGAATGACTCCAGCCTTCAGGTGTTTGCAGTTTCAGTACAATCCTGCTGTCATGTTGATATTTCTGTCCTAAGCCTACTGAAGTTTTCCAGTGAAGCCCATTCACAAGTTAAAGGAATAGCGTCTCATTTTTCCACCTAGGCACCTTTATAGCCTTCGGGACTCAACAAGGAGTCCAACAACTTCAGATGATAAACACTGTCTTTCATTTTGACGACACCCATTTCGTTCAGGATCCTCCTGTCCCCACCCTGGGTCTTGATGGCATGGGTTTGCTGTCAGTAGACGTGACCTGTTTTTACGATTCACTCTTAACATTAACAGCTATTTTGCATCTACATTTATTTTTTTTCTACTATTGCCACTCCCTTTGCCTTTTGCTCTGGGCACCCTCGCCATTTGTTCCATTCACTCCTCCCACTTGATCAACAGCACAAACAAATCAGTTTTCCAAGCCCCTTCAGTTCCAATGCCTGTTCGTTATCTCTGTTTCTGTCTTCACAGATGCTACCAGACCTGCTGAGTTTTTGCAGCGCTTTTTGTTTTTCATTCAGTTAGTTGTGTTTTGGTTTCCTATTTGTGTTTAAATTCATCATAATCACATCTGGTTATTAATTGCCTGAGTTGTATTCAATACTGGCCAATGCCTCAGTTGCTTCTTGCTGAGTGCAACAGAAGACAATTGTTTCACATGTTGTCTTTTTTCTTGGATGGGGATTGGGTAGATAGCATACTTTTTTGTTGACTCAATCATTTTGCTCAGGGGTAAATGCCCCTAAAATATTTTCTAATTCTTCCACATCATTGTGGAAAAATAAGGGCTTTTATTCTTTCGTCGTATGTGATTGCAAAACCTACCATCATGCCTCTAAAACTTTGCAACCACTATTGGCAATGTGAGAATAAGAGATGATTGTTCTAATGCACAACATAAGGTGGTAGACTGAGCACAGACAATACTATATTCAGCGGTAAAGTAGTGTTAATTCATGTTCAAGAATCAGAGACCACATTCTTTGAAAGAAAAATATATTCATATGATTGATTCAAGATTGATTTTCATTTGATGGGGTGGTTATTTTGGTGAGATTAGTTTGTGCATATCTAAGACACCCTGAGTGTGTCCCTAAATCTCCAACAGAAAATTATTTCTGCAAAAAGAAAATCTTCCAAAGGTTTCATACCTAAAGCAATGTTTCTTATTTTTCACCAGCTTCATTACAATTATGAAGTTCTTGGGTGGAAAGTGTAAGATTCAGCCAAAAACAAGACCACAGATAACCGTTGCAGGTGTTGTTATAATATGGATCCTTTGAAATCATTTTTCAATCCGTCTGCTGGTAAATCTATGTCTTATAGACTCAAGTGGACAAAATGCACAATGCAACTGACAATACACTATTGTAGTGTTGCGAGGTTCTGTGCTAATAAGCCATTCAGTAGCTGAGCAGATCATTGGCTGAGATGCCTGATGAAGCCAGGTTTACAAACTTGCTGTATTGTGGAATGGGAGACCATGTGAAATTGAAGACCTTGACTTCACCTACACCTTGCTGTGAAGTCAGGTTTGCTTCTGTGACTTTGATCAACTTGTGAAGAGATTTGTGGGAGCAGCTGGCAACCAGTATGACAGTTTACAGCCCCATTCTGTGGGCCTGTTCGAGGTCTTCAAGGTAGTAACAGGAAAAGACAGGGTAAATAAACTCTTTCCCCTAGTTGGGGATTCTCAAACTAGGAGGCATGGTCTGAGAATTAAGGTCAGATTGTTCACTTCTGCGCACAAAGGGTGGCAGATGTTTAGAACTTCCTTCCGAAAATAGCAATGGATGCTGGATGAGTTGTTAATTTTAAATATGATTAATTTTAAAGTTCAGCAAAGATATTAAGGGATAATTGCCAAAGGCAAGCATATGGAGTTAGGCCACAGATCAGTCATGATCTCATTGAATGGGGGAACAGGCTCGACGGGCTGAATAGCCTACCCCTGTCCTATGTTCCTATGGCAGCCTCTGCACATGAGCTCACTGCTGACATGTAAAAAGGAAACTTGCCCAACCTCATTACTTTTGCAAAGGGCAAGCAACAAAGATTCTTGACAGTTTACTGGGGATCCGGATTCTGCAGATTTTCACCTGCTGGAAAATTGGAGTACATATTATATTGGATTGATTGACATGACATTTAACCGTTGACGTGCAGAGCCACAGTGTCATTGAAGTTATCTCAGCAGATTCACCAAGCTGTCAGCTGGGAATATTGGATTTACTAGAACCTCCCAGTCACCAATTCGTTGCAGTCTGACAGGCTTTTCTTTTATGCTGTTGTGGGCTGAGCAGAACTCACACTAATGTACCAACTGCCTACCACATCACAAAACCCAATGTAAATCTACCTAATTATATCAGTGTAAACATTGGGTGTTTTTAAGATATCTGGTTCATAGTTAGGTATAAATAATCAAACAGTTTTGATGCCAGGTGATGGTAATACTGAATAAGTCAGATCCCAAAATGAAAAGCATCAATCAAATTATACAAGAACTATTTGAAACAATTTTATTACAAATTCCTGAACTAAGGATTCAAAACATTTCCCCTCAACAACACCATTAGAGATACTCAAACCTCAGTGAAGGTCTTTGTATCTCCATTTTAAAGTTTCTTGTTCAGTTGGCATGACTTTTCAGTAGATTTTTGCATCCACTTGAAATTATATTTTTAGTTAATATCTTTTTCTGAGATCCTTAAACAAATTGCTAACACATCTCACTTTATTCTTAATGTTCTTCTTAAATTTGTCATCCACAGCCTTCTGTTTTTGGAGCTTTTCAATTACTGACATTAAGCTACTCAGGAATTATCTTTTGTCCTGATTGCTGTCGTGACTGCTAAACTGCAATGTTCGTGTTACAGGCCATTTCTCTCTAAATGACCTGCTTGTCTCTGAAACAAACCTGCAAACACTGCCTTTCAAAATACGTTTTTCTGTGCAACTTTCCCTGTTTCATAAGACACCTTGTTGCTAGGCAACAGCCCGTTCTTGTCTCTTATACCCTTGTTAGTACTACAGTGAATTATTCAAAAGGTGAGACCTCATTTAAACACATGACCAAAATTTGAGAGAACCCTTAAATATTCACAGAATTCAAAGGAAACTAAAACTATATACTCCTTTCACACAATTTAAAAATCAAAATCAAATCAAACTTAACTACACACGGTTGTTGTTACTTTAGAGACCAAGTTTCCAAACAACAAAAATAATAATAATCATGTGCCTTCATCACCACACTGTGACTTTGAAATTGTGCTGCATTTATGGTTTACAGTCACAAAATATTCTCAACCAAGTTTCTTCTCTTTGCTGATTTAATCCACGTATGTTAAATAGTTTAAGGGGACAGTAATGAGAAGTACCTTTAAAAGCTCGTTTTGTCTGGATTTTTAAAATTTGTTAATATTTTGTTCATTACTTAGTAATCTGTAAAATTAGTTTTAATTCACTCTGACTCATTTTTGTTCAAATCATAAATCAAGCCTCACTTCTGTAAAATTCAATCTTGCATAGATACAACTCACCCCTATGTCACAGTTTTCATTCTCGGGAATTTTATCCAGATTGTTATCTTACAATTTTTGTTTTAATTATTAAAACAAACTAATGATGACTTATTAAAACACTCGTTAGTGGAGTGTAACAAAGGTACAAATGGGAGCTATAAGAATTAGAGATAACACAGTGTGGAGCTAGAGGAACACAGCAGGCCAGGCAGCATCAGAGGAGCAGGAAAGCTGACATTTCTGAATTTTCTGAAGAAGGGTC
>NW_025981487.1:0-5313 GCF_021869965.1 Rhincodon typus | reverse complement strand
ACTATCTCTAAATCAATTTTATCTCCTCCTTTTGCAGCCTTTCTTTTAGAGATCTATTTCACAGTGGGATGAACTTTGCTTTTTGCTCCTCCATAATCTGCACAATTGCAGCAAGCTCTATTTTCCATATTAGAGATTTGCTGATAAAATTGTGAGAAGTCTGTTCATAATTCGGAGCCCGCATTAGTAACAATTGCCAATTTAAGATTTAAAAAAAGAACAAGTTAACATCAGTTAATGACTCCAGAGCTCCTTTTGCCTGAGAGAAGAACTGAGCACTATGGCTGCCTCAGGATTAATATCATCTGTTGGTTGGCGAATGGGGACAAAACGTTAGTCAAATAAGTTTGGAAAATGGTGCTGGTGTCAAAATATACTGGTTGGTCCTAGTACAATCATCTTCATGAGATTTGTGAAACTGAAAAAAAAGTCAGATAGTTTAGAGACTTTTAAGAGACTCTTGGATAGGCACATGGAGGATAGTAAAATGTAGGGTTTGCAGGGTAGTTTGATCTTAGTAGGATAATAGGTCGGCACAACATCGTGGGCCAAAGGGCCTGTACTGTGCTGTATTGTTCTATATTCTAGATGTCTGCCTCAGTTAGATGAGAGGTCGGACCACCAGGAACTTTGTCACAGAAAATTCAAGCACGTGATAAGAAGCGGTGGTATTTGATCAGAATGAACAGGCACTTTATTTTCCATCAGTAAGCATTCCATTTCTGAATATGACCAAGTTTTTGAAATAAATGTGCGGAACAATTTCCTTTTATTTAGTGACCCTGCTGATTTGTGGCCTAATGGTGAGCATCTTTGTTCTGTAGCATTCACATCAACTCCGCTGGCACTCCACCAGCACGTTTCATTTTCCTTATGAGTGACAGACAGCAGACTTCTGTCCTACCAAGTATAAATTATGAATTTATATGTTTTTGGTCTTCTATTGCTCCTGACTTCCACATAGTCTTTGACAAGCACCATGCCTGTAATTTGCCACCACAAACAATTCACTGCATGAAACGTTAACACAAAAATATAGGGTAAAATTGTCAATTATTCACATGAAACTCTATCAGATTCTGATTAGAGCTTTGCAATAGAGACATATACAGTTGATTAAATAAATATCATGACATGTTTTCTCTGTTATGTTCTTTTCAACATTGTATCGGATGAGGTGACTTTAAAGGAAAGGATTGGTCCCCAGAGATTGACTTCCAAATGTTTGGTGATTAGATGCATCAGTGCTTGACAAACAATATTGTATAAATCAGGAAGCGGAAAACTGATGTCACGCCTCAGGCTCTGTCAGGAAAAATTGTAGTACAATTGCTCCATGCTGATTGGGACCACCCTTTGGCTTTACAGATTGCATTACAGGTTCTTTAAAGCAAACAACATTTCTCTTCAGCTTTTCAAATCGTGTTTCAACTCTTCACGAGGAGAGCCCAAAAATCTCAGTTTTCAAGTGACAGTCAAAACAAAATGCTGTTAATTTAGAAATGCACGTTTGCTTTCAAATTGGCACTGTCGTAGTTTTGTTCGATAGCTGACAAAGAGTGAAACTTACCAACAATCTCTTTTTACACTGCCTTCAATGAGCACACAAGCTTTATTTCTTTTACACGGATGAATTGTAATTCAGTGTTTCCTGATAGACCCCTATACATGACGTCAAGTTTCTAAAATGTTTCTTTGGCAGCTGTGAAGTAGCCAGTTACAGAAAAATATCTATTGGTCTGAAGAGCAACTTACGTTGGATACAGGAGGCCTGTTGATAAGCACTTACCTGTGCAACCTTTCTCATTTACATTAGCACAATACGAGCCTTGGTAAATATAGCCTTAGAGGAGATTGTTAAAATTAAATAATGGCAGAACTTAGGTTATTTAAAATTATCTCCATTAAAACAGCATATTATAAAGTTCCTCACAGTCATGGAGAAATTAGTTACTGTCCTCTGCTTTTCAGATTAATTAATGGTGCAAACCATGACTGGCAATTCAACAGATTGAAATGGAAAAGATGACTTTAGCACTCAGTTGCCTTTCCAAGCACAAAGACATGGTCACAGCCGTGACAGCGTGAGTGGAAAATAAATGTAAACTTGCCTCCTTTCTCTTCCTTAAGAAAAGTACATCCAGGTTTCTGCATTAAAATATTATTAAAAAAGGAAAGATGAGTGAGTAGTGACTCAGGTGAGCATAACCCCATCCTGAACTTGGTCAGACTGAGTCATCAAGATATCCTGGATTTTCCTCCGAATCAGTCCTGTCTGATTCCATTTGTACTTTGATAAGATCTCATGTAAAAATGCATTAAAGTAAATGTTTCAATGTTTTGCTGCTGAAGAATTCTGTTCCTACGTAGTATTATTTACGGTATGAGTGGACTTATAAACTATGGGCATTCTGATGAATCCTGTTCAATAAGTCCATTACACCCAACAGAAATGTTGACAATTTCTGTATTTGTCAGAAATAATTGTCCTCCTGTATATTTCTTCTATTGTTGAATCCACAGCAATGTAAGTTGCTGAAGGTGTTCAGGCGCATGAGAGGCCTTGAACAGTTTTCTTACAGACAGTTGTTGCTCAAGACCAAAAGAACCAGTGAAACATGTGTGACACAAGCCCCACTTGTTCATAGTCCAATATCAATTGCGGTTTTATAACTGTTAATAGAACACTGATTTACATTAGCAAGACACAGAGGTTTGACCAAAGGGTGTTGTATTGGGATGCAGTGTAGTTGTCTTTAGATTGTCCTTTTATCCTTCATGTTACACCTGACAAATTGGTGAAAAAATGTTGAATTTTCCCCTATATTTTCTCGCATTGTAGGCATTTGAAATCTTAATAACAAATAACTTCCTCTTCCTGAGTTTTCAGTCTAAAGGCAGGTCTTGGCCAAGCCTCACTGAAGGAGAACGTGCCATGATTTTTACTATGAGTAAGGTGAGGAGGCAGACCCTGAACCTACCTCATTGGGCTTGAGTTTACTGATCCACACAGTAGCTGTCGAGCCATCTGAGTTAATTGGCCCCCATAAAGACCTTACAAAAGAAATACAGATACTGTACTTTTGGCTTGAGGATCTTGAATGAATCTACAATCTGCTACTCTTGGTAATTCACCTAAATAAATTGCTTTGCCACAAAGTAATTTGGTACCATTGCCCCCAATGTCAGCATGGCATGGTTAGCAAGAAGGCTGCCTGCTACTCATGGTGGAAGCAAAAGTAAACAAACAAGGCGAGGGTGGTTTGACTGAACATCTGTAAAAGGTTATGTTTTGATTTAATCTCTGTCACCATGTGTCTTGAATTCCAATAAATATACAATGTGCCATCTGTGCACTGTTTTACTATTCTAAATATTTTACACAGTCTGGGCATACTGACAGTCATCACTTGCAAATTGCGGCTGACCTTTTGATGGCATAACCTTTCATACAAGGAAGCACAAATGGCGAGGCTTCAGAATGCTGGGATAGACGTACACAAGTTATTTTAGTTGTGCAGAGAATTTGCTGTCAGATTTGAACTTTTTTGTTAAAAACACTTCAGTAATGAGAGGACTGCCATTTCAAGAACTGCCTGCACTGCAGTAAAGTATAATAAAAAGTCTTGCTCGAAAAATCTGGGTTTTATCAAGTTGACAAATGAACCTTTGGTCTCAAAGAAAGGCCCGCAGATTACAAAATTTATAATTACCCTCTCTTGTCGTTGCTTTAGCATAATCACAAATATGGGTCAAAATGATTTCTGTTTTCTAGAAGTCCCTTTAATATCTTGAAAGAAAGGAATAGAATTATTACTTTTTCTGTGGTGGCCAGTTACAGTTATAAGCACCAATCTATCTGTAATTCTGCAGCTTCAGCCAAATTAGAGAACAGAAGACCTATTTGGAGTGATGATGATTGCATATGCACAGGATGGCTCAATCTCATTTTATCAATTTTCTTTGACCCAGAGTTGAGTAACTCTCCCCTCCCCCACCCTGGTATCTGTTACCTAACAATATAGAAATTACATCACATCTTTATGCAACCTACTGAAATTGAAGCATGATACAATATCTGTTAAAATGTTGACCTGTTTCGGATCCTGGGCTGTTAACTTGATTTTGAAGATTGCTGGCAAATACTGAATCTTTCTCTTCCATCTCTAGTATGGCTGTATCGTAGTTGCTGTTCATTTATTGTCTTTGAACATATTCCTATCCCATTGTATCCAACTCTGCTTATTCATTGTCTAGGATGTATACTGATGTTGCAGAGATCATGACTGAGAAATCAGGATCACAGGAGCACTGGTGCTATTGATATCCATAGTATCCTAGAATAAGAGAGACCTGCAGCACAGAAAAAGACCCTTCAGCCCATTCACACTGCATCAGTCAAAATCAGACACCTAACCATTCCAGTCCCATTTCCAGCACTTGGTCGATAGCTTTGTATGAATTGAATCTCAAAATTTCTGCTTCTTTCACCTTTACAGGCAATGAGTTATAGACTCATTTGACCTACTGCTTGATGTATGCTTAAAAAATGGGCAATGTAAAGTTTTATGAGCAACCGCATAAGTGATGAAGACAAAAATGCTATTGGGTCCTAAAAATGTACTAATACCCCGATTTGCATGGAATAATTTCCCCAGGAGGAGCATTAGCTTCGTAAATCAAAACCCACTTTGAAATCATGTTGACAACTAAGCATGTGTGGGAAGCTCTCTATAAGTTTATTTTTTATTATTTTCCTCTCAGTACAAGGAAAACAAGCTTGCATTTATGTAAATGCTCTCACACTCTTCCATATTTCAATCGTGTACTCAGCGTTATGATATGGGAAACACAGTGACCAATCTGCATAAAGCAAACTACCTATAAACAACAAGAAGATACATGATTCGATTATCTGTATCAGTAGTGTTGGTTGAGGGTGTTTGTTTGAAACAGCATCATAGAATATTCACATCAATCTGGTTAAACAGTACCACTTGACAGTGCAGCTGTTCCTGAGTGCTGCACTAGAATTCTAGCCTAGGTTTTGGCTTCAGGTCTCTAGATTGAGATTTGAACCCATAAACTTCTCAGTCAGATGAAACAGCTAGCAACTGAACCAAAGTTGACACCACTGCCCTGTACACAAAAGGTAGATATAATCCCGGATAGTAGGAACTGCAGATGCCGGAGAATCCGAGACAACAAGGTGCAGGGCTGGATGAACACAGCAGGCCAAGCAGCATCATAGGAGCAGAGAGGCTGACGTTTCGGGCCTAGACCCTTCATCAGAAAAGGCTTTTCTGATGAAGG
>NW_025981486.1:0-5313 GCF_021869965.1 Rhincodon typus | reverse complement strand
CCAGCTCTACACCTTGTTCTCTCAGATTCTCCAGCGTCTGCAGTTCTTACTATCTCAAATATCATGTGCAGTTTTGATCTAAGGAAAGACGTAAACATGTTTGAGCTGGTTTAAGGAGGATGATACTTGGATAACAAGGTGTAGAGCTGGATGAACAAAGCAGGCCAAGCAGCATCAGAGGAGCAGGAAGGCTGACGTTTCGGGCCTAGACCCTTCTTCAGAGTTGTCTTATGAGAATAGGTCGGACAGACTGGGCTTGTTTCCACTGTAGATTAGAACAGTGAGAGATGACTTGATTGAAGTGAATAGATCCTGAATGGTCTTGACAAAATGGACATAGAAAGAATGCTTCCTCCTATGGGTGAAACCAGGAAAGGGGGTAATGTTTTAAAGTTAGGTGTCACCCTTTCAGGACAGAATTGAATAGAATTTTTTTTATCAGAAGGTTGCGCAACTTTGGAATTTTCTGCCTCAGAAGGTGATGAAAGCAGGGCCAGTGATTATTTTTAAGCATAGGTAAATAGACTTTTACTGGCAAGGTTATCGTGGTAGATAAGAATATAGACTATGAAACACAAACCATGATCTTATTGGATGGTAGAGCAGTCTTCTGGGTCAAATGGCTGACTTCTACTTTCATTTCTTATGTCCATATGTAAAATAGCACTCAACTTTTATGTATGCAAAATACTGTGGATGCTGGAAATATGAAAAAGAAATAGAAAATGCAGGAAAAATTCATGTTACACACAACGTTTGAGAAAGAAACAGAGTTAACATTTCAGGTAAATGATCCTTTATGATGACCTGTACATGCTGCCAGACCTGCTGAGTATTTTCAACATTTTCTGTATTTATTACACTGAACTCCTGGCTATGGAGCCAATGAGGCCATAGTTCCTCAGGGCCAATTACTACTTCATTGACCATTTTGGGATGTCCTGAGTTTTGAAATGTTGTTTCTTCTTTTAAAAACCTGTAAAGTTCTAAATTCTGCCTAGTGATAAAGTATTAGAGGTCTGTTTTGTGAAAACATTTCTTCTAACCTTTAGTGATAACTTTCCGGTCCTGTTGTCAAGTTACCAGCAACTGATTTTGCATGCTTCGTTAAATCTGCTGGTGGTTGCCGATATAAACTTTTGGCATTTGTCATCTCCTTTAAGTCACCAGCCTTGCCCAGCAGCAATAATGCAAGTAGACGTCTTAACTCTCCTTTCCTCTTTCTTTCCCACACCTCAGCTGTCCAATGTTTCATTTGAACAATACTCTTCTGCTTAGTTATTTCTCATCCTTTTAGAATTGCAACCAAACTATCATCCCAGTACAATACTTTTGTTCAGCATACATCAAAACAGCAGAGAAGGTGACAGTTCAACATCTCCTTTTAAAGGATAGCATCGGGAACTCCCCATTGAGTGCTGGCCTGTGTTCATACAATGTCTTGACACTTGAGCAATATTTTGAAGTATTAGTGTCAAACAGCAAAAAGTAGTGATCAGGCAAGTTAGGACACGCCTGAGGAAGAACCACTTGTACCCAGGATTGAGGATTTGAATGGTCCTCCAGTACAGTAGTGGCGATGAAGCTGTCAAATTTATTCAAGATCCAGTTTGGCTAAAGGATTTGGAAACTTCTTATTGTATTAATTACGCCTTACAGATACAGGCTCTGACTGAGGAGTTGAAAATATATTTCTCAGATTAAAGAACCAGCACAATCTGAATAACTGTGTTATGTAGTAAAATGTTGAACATTTCCAATGGGTTTGATTTTGCAGTAGTGATGAAAGTGAAGGTGTCAGCATTCACCATCATTACTCCTTGTAGCTGACAGCAAATTCAAGAAACTACACATCTCCAATAAAGTGAATAAATCCAGAAATGGGTGTCAGTATTTCTCCACCCATCCAGAAGGTGCACTGTTGAGATTTTTGTCAACTGCAAACCCAAAGCAATTATGAATTCATTTTAATCAAAGCATAGTTGCTCTGATAGTCTTGCTCCACAAACCGTTGGAACTGTTGAATGAGCTTTAACTGAATTATTAAGTTTGTAATAATTTCTTACATAGAAAAACAGATAATAATAGGAGTAGGAATAGGCCACTCAGTATGATCATGGCTGATGATCCGACTCAGTACCCTGCCCCTGTTTTCTTCACATTCCCTTTTGTCCCTTCAACCCTAAGAACAATACCCAACATTTTTTGAATGTTTTGGCCTCAACAGCTTTCTGTAGCAAAAAATTCTGCAGGATTACCACTTTCTGGGAAAGAAATTTCTCTTCATCTCAGTCCTAAATTACCTACTCCTATATCCTTAAAATGTGATGCCAGAATCTGGACCCCTCGGTCATCAGGACCATGTTTCCTGCATTGACCTTGTCTAGCCCTGTAAGAATCTTATAGGCTTCTGTGAGAAACTTACAGAATACTAAGAGGCCTGGATTGAATGGACGTGGAGATGATTCCATTACTAGGAGAGACTAGGACCTGAGGGCACAGCCTCAGAGTGAAGGGATAACCCTGTAGAACTGAGAAGAAGCAGAATTTCTTCGGGCAGAGAGTAGTTAATCTTTAATTATTGCTGCAGAAGGCTGTGGAGACTAAGTCATTCAGCATATTTAACAATGAGATGGATAGATTCTTAATTAGTAAGGGGATCAAGGGTTACAGGGAGAAGGCAGGAGAATGGGGTTGAGAAACATATCAGCCACGATTGAATGGTGAAGCAGACTCAAATGGGTGAAACGGCCTGATTCTGTTCCTATATCTTATCGAAATTTCCCCTCATTCTTCTTAACTTCAGTACAAAGTGATTCAATCTCTTTTCATATGTCTGTCCTGCCAACCCAGGAATCAGTTTGGTAAACATTTGTTGCACACGCTCCACATCCTTCTGCAGTTAAGGAGATCAAAACTGCACACAATATTCCAGGCATGATCTTACCAAGGCCTTGTAAAATTGCAGCAAGACATCCCTGCTCCTGTACTCGTATCCTCTCACTATGAAGGCCAACATTCTTAATTTCTAACAAACATCCTCATTGTCCCTGATTATTTTAATATTGCGAAATGTCAATTTTCTCATTTATAATAAAAGTTCCTCTTTTGAATCATAGAATCCCTACAGTGTGGAAACAGGCCCTTCAGCCCAACAAGTCTACACTGACCCTTGGAGCATCCCACCCTGATCCACCCCACTAACCTACATCCTTGAACACTATAGGCAATTTAGCATGGCCAATCCCCCAAGCCTGCACATCTTTGGACTGCGGGAGGAAACCAGAGCACCCAGAGGAAACCCACACAGACATGAGGAGAATGTGCAAACTCTACACAGACAGTCGCTCAAGGGTGGAATCGAACCTGGGTCCCTGGTGCTATGAGACAACAGTGCTAGCCACTGTTGGCACTGAATGCAGACTGATATCACCATTAGACCTACGTAGGCAATTTTCCAGGAGGTTAGTGATAGAGCAATGGCTTTTCTACTGACCACAAAAACCAACTCAATAAAATCTGATGCAAGTTGCTGTCCACTTTGAAGAGCAGTATTATCACGACTCACACCATCACTGATAGGCATTTAAATTGGGGAAAGCAGATTGAAACAATACCAAAGCTATTAGGGATATATGTAAATGGCCAAAATTTTGCCAAACAAAATGCAAAGCCAGGCCTATCAGTAAGTAAACCAGTAATTAAAGCAAGGATCATAGGTGACATGTGGTAGAGAACAATTAATTATTTAAAAATGAGGTCAGGAGGGCACTGAGTATGAAAATACATAATATATGGGGCACAAATCCAATTGTATATCATAGAAACATAGAAAATAGGTGCAGGAGTAGGTCATTCGGCCCTTCGAGTCTGTACCACCATTCAATATGATCATGGCTGATCATGCAATCTCAGTATCCCATTCCCGCCCTCTCCCCATACCCTTTGATCTCTTTAGCTGCAAGGGCCATGTCCAGCTCCTTCTTGAATATATCTAATGAAATGGCCCCAACAGCTTCCTATGGGAGAGAATTACACAGGTTCACAACTGTCTAAGTGAAGAAATTCTTCCTCATCTCAGTCCTGAATGGTTTATGCTTTATTCTTAGACTGTGACCCCTTGTTCTAGACTTTTCCAAAATTGGGAACATTCTTCCCACTTCTAGCCTGTACAGTCCCATCGGGATTTTATATGTTTTTACGAAATCCCCCCTTATTTTTCTAAATTCCAGCAAATGCAATACCAGTCAATCCAGTCTTTCCTCATACGTCAGTCCTGCCATCCTGGGAATCAGACTGGTGAACGTTTGCCGGACTCCCTCAATAGCAAGAATGCCCTTCCTCAGACTAGGAGACCAAAACTGCAGGATTTTGATTTTATATAGCTGTGTAATGGATATCAATAAGCACAGAACCCAGATGTGCATCAGTCTGTGATACTGTAGTTGTGTAAAAAGTGTTAATAAATGTCTAGATATCTGTCTCAATAAGATTCAAAGTCTTTCTGAAAATTCAAAGTCTATAAATTATGAAAAACCACAAAACACTCAATAAGTCTGAAACAAATTCAGTCGAAATTACGTCGGAAAAGAACGAAAAGACAGGTGACAGTGCAAACAAAAGGTAATGGGTGAACACACACAATACCTAAGTCTAAGATGGAAATTGGAAAATGAAGGTCAGAAATCACACAACACCAGATCATAGTTAACAAGGTGTAAAGCTGGATGAACACAGCAGGCCAAGCAGCATCTGAGGAGCAGAAAAGCTGATGTTTCGGGCCTAGACCCTTCTTCAGAAAATCAGATTATAGTCTAACAGGTTTATTTGAAAACACAAACTTCTGAAACCACCTCCACATCTTGGAAAATGAAGGGAAAGGGAGACACACACAGGTGCAGAGTGGAATTACACGCTGGTGAAATGAGAAACCCCACCCCCCTACGCAGACCCAAATATAACCCCGCCCCGTCCGCTCGCTGGGCGGGGCTTCATCTGGTCACGTGTGTGTTTTCCGCTAACTTGCCCCCGGAGCTGCGGGTCCCGGGCGGTGGTTCCGGTTCCGAGCGGTGGAGTCTCAGGTAAATCCAGGCGCTGGTCGGCCGGCTGTGGGTGACTGTTTCCCGGAGAGTTGGGGAGGGGCGGATTGAAGGCCTGGGCCGCAGTCACGGGGCTGGGTTTTAGGGCTGTCCCGGGACCTGGGCCGTCCTGCGCTGGTTCTCTGTGGCGGCTCCGGGAGGTGGGGATTGAGTGAAATCTCATCCCGATCTGGAGGGGGTCTGAGGGCCCCCACCCGCACGGGGGGCCACCCCT
>NW_025981485.1:0-5313 GCF_021869965.1 Rhincodon typus | reverse complement strand
TATAGGTTTCTGAGATTCTCCCTACCCTCCACCTCATTCTTTTAAAATCCACCACATTGCAATCCTAACCAAATCATATCTCAGGTCTGCCATCCCAGGAATCGATTTGGCAAGGCTTTGCTTCACTTCCTTGACAGCAAAAGCATGCTTCCTCTGATAAGGAGACCAAAACGGCAGACAGTGTTTCAGGTGTGGCCTCAGAATAATTTGAGGCCATTCCAACAGCTTGTGGCAGTGCAAAGAGTGAACAATCCTTCATTAGATAAATTAAGTTCTGAGGAAGGGTCACCGGACCCGAAACATTAACTTTGTTTTCTCCTTCACAGATGCTGCCAGACTTGCTGAGCTTTTCCAGCAACTTTATTTTTGTTCCTGATTTACAGCATCCGCAGTTCTTTTGGTTTTTATTAGATAAGTTAAACCCAATTCATCAATATCCTAAGTGTGACCTCAACCAATGCTCTGTGTAGTTGCAAGGTTGTGTCCTTGTTTCCATATTCAAATCTTCTGACTATGAAGGCCAACATACAGTTTGCCTTATTTACTGCCTGCTGTGCCTATGTGCTTACTTTCAGTGATTGATACATGAGGACAAGCAGGTCTCGATGAACATTCCCCTCTCTCAATTTACATTGATCCAAATAATCTGACTCTCTATTTTTGCTACCAAAGTGGACAACCTTACATTGTGTACCTTATACTGCATCTGCCATGCATTTGTCCACTTACTCAGCTTTCCAAATCTCACTGCAACATATCAGCATGCTCTTCACTGCTCATCCTCCCACCCAGCTTTGTGTCATCTGCAAAGTTTGAGCTATTACATTTCGTTTCCTCATCTAAATCAGTAACATACATACTGTGGATAACTGGCGTGCTAGTGCTCCCTGTGGTGCCCCACTAGTTATTACCCGTCATTCAGGAAAAGATCCATTTATTCCTACATTTTGTTTCCTGTCTACTAATTTTCTATCCATAGGCTTCTAGTCTAGGTCTGCGGTGAATATCCTAGAAGATAAATGTTCTACTATGTATATCAGTTCATTCATTGGCATTAATAGTTTCTTTGTTATTGTTGAAGAATGTGAAGGATGGCCTCAATGTCGTCTCTGGTAACTTTCCTCACTGTATAAGTTGTCCACTCTAGCAGTGTGAAGAAAATGCCTTGAAATGAGCACTGAATGTGTTTTAACAAGTGAAATCATCTTTCTTTAAAAATCTATTAAAGTGACCTCCTTTGAGAGGTTTGAGAGTTTTTGGAACTCTCAGCTTCAAAAGGTAGTGGCAGCAGAGTCTTTGAGTATTTTTAAGGCCGCATTGGGTAGGTTCTACGTAAGCAAAGGTTTGAAAGATTATTGGCATGGTTGGAATGTGGAGTTGAGTTTACTTTCATTGTCAGCCGTGATCATTTTAAATGGCAGCTCAAGCTTTAAGAGCCAAGTGGCCTAGTCCTACCTTGGCTCCTAAACAGTGTTCCCTCTAGGCTTCGTGGCTTCACAGCTACTTGGAGGTCTCATGCATGCTGTCTGGCATTTTGACACATTGATGCCCACGTGCAAAAACTACTGCCACAAACAGACCTCAGAATATGCATAGTGGGGAAAAATGTTAGAGGGAACATAGCTCCTCAGCCATATGTCTGCACATTCGTTCATTCATGAGAGATTTCACCATTTTTTGTACTTTTTTCACATTATGAAGTGAATTATAATTAGTATAGATATCTCATTTTGAAAAAACTAACAGCTTGACTAAATGCATTTTTCCTTTATGTGAATTGCAGTTGCAAGCTAGTGAAGCTATGAGAAGTACGAACCATGGTACTACAGCAGCTGACTTGATGCATTCGAAGCAGCAGCTCATCACATATCAGTTGCAGATTGATGAGCAAGAACAACAGTTGAGAGCCTTCCAGAAAATGAATGATAAGTGTCAAGAACAAATAGAATATCTACAGAATCAACTTCAAGATTATGCAGTGGTATGTCTGTTTCTGAATATAAAAACTAAGCCTGTTTTTAGTGAAGCGTATTGTTCTTGTAAGAGAACAACTTAATTCTGACTCCACCTTTCCAGACTCTGAGCAACGACATGATTTATATTAATTTATTTTATAAACAAATGTGATGACATGATTGTAGTTTTGTTCCAAAATCTATAATAGTTCATTAGTAATTGTTTCTGGATTCTTTGTGAGTATACCATGACATTCAATGTTTACATTGTCTGCATGACACTGCTTAAAATGCTTTAAAAGAAATAAAACTCAACAATTTATCTCTAAATGTAAAAATTAATTCAAAAACAGAAAACAATGGAACTCAAGGTTTTCAGTGATTGTAGTTTAGATTATTTTACTTATATTGACTGATCATATCCAGATTTTAAACTTTCAATATAATCCATGTAATCACTGCACTGTGAATTGAATGATACTGACAGTTGCAAACTTAACCATTTGCTTGCATTCAGCACTTTTGTTGAGACCAATTCCACCTTCCCTTTCTTCAGGTTAAATTCAGACATTGTACAAAAGAAATACTCACTTCTTTTTCAACAATTTGTGTTAGAAAGCTTACACACACACGTGTCCAGGGTGTTGTGTGTGTGTGTGTGCGCGTGTGTGTGCACACGCGCATACACAAGTTAATTTCTTTCCCAAATTATAACTATGGGATAATTAATCTAAGAGTTCCTGTTTGGGGTTAGAGTTATAGTAATACAATGCTTATTTTCAAATAGCCTAACAAAATTAACAGACCAAGTATTGACCCATTAATCTAATTATTAATTATTGGGAATAATGCAATACAATACAGCACAGGAACGGGTCCTTCAGCCCACTAATTCATAGATCTTATTTAGACCCACTACTTATTGCCTGTGCGTGGTTTCTATCTCTGTGATTGCTTCCCATTCATGTGTCTATCAAGATGCACCTTAAACGTTGCTAGCATGCCTGCTTCCAACCCCCCTCCCACTGACAGTAGGTGTGTGGAACACACTTACCCTCTGTGTGAAAGTTTTTCCCCGTATTTCTCCCCTAAACTACCCCCCCCAACACGCACACGCACCTTGAACCTGTGCCCTCTTACAGTTGATTTCCACCCTGGAAAAGTGCCTCTGACTATCCACCTTATTTGTGCCTTTCATAATTGTAGACCTCTATTAGGTTGCCCTCAAAAAGAGTTTATCCAACCTCTCCTCATAGCTAAAACCCTCCGGACCAGGCTACATCCTGGTAAACCTTTTCTGCACCCTCTCCAAAGCATCCACATCCATCTGGTAGTGTGGTGACCAGAACTGCATTTAATATTCCAAATATGGCCTAACTAAAGTTTTGTATAACTGTAACATAGGGTCTGTTTCTGTGCTGAATGTATGACTCTTTGGTCCAACTTGTCCCAAAATAATTTGCCAATTTTTATATTCGTTGCCCTGGCCGACAAAGACAAGCGTGCTGTTTGCCTTCTTGACCGCCTTATCTATGCATCCACTTTCAGGGACCTGTGGACCTGTATGCCAGTGCTGCTAAGGGTTCTGCCGTTTATTGTATAATTCACACCTGAATTTGATGTTTCAAAATGCATCACCTTGTATTTATCGGGATTAAACTCCATCTGCCATTTCTCTAACCAAATCTGCAAGCTAACTATATCCCACTGTATCTTTTGACAATCCCCCTCACTATCTGCAACTCTGCCAATTTTGGTGTCCACTGTAAATTTACTAATCACACCACCTACATTTTCCTCCAGATCATTTATATATATTACAAACAACAAAGGTTCCAGCGCTGATTCCTGTGGAACACCACTAGTTACTGATCTCCGTTCCAAAAAGCACCCTTCCACCACTCCGCTCCCTCCGCTCCAATCCCAACCTCACCATAAAACCCGCGGACAAGGGAGGCGCAGTTGTATTATGGCGCACTGACCTCTACATCGCCGAGGCCAGACGCCAACTCTCCGACACCACCTCCTACCGCCCCCTTGATCATGACTCCACCCCTGAGCACCAAACCATCATCTCCCAAACCATCCACAACCTCATCACCTCAGGTGACCTCCCACCCACGGCCTCCAACCTCATCGTTCCCCAACCTCGCACTGCCCGCTTCTATCTCCTTCCCAAAATCCACAAACCTGAATGCACTGGTCGACCCATTGTCTCCACCTGCTCTTGCCCCACTGAACTGATCTCCAACTATCTGGACTCCGTTTTCTCCCCCTTGGTCCAGGAACTCCCTACCTATGTCCGTGACACCACCCACGCCCTCCACCTCCTCCAGAACTTCCAATTCCCTGGTCCCCAACACCTCATCTTTACCATGGACGTCCAGTCCCTCTACACCTGCATTCCCCATGCAGATGGCCTTAAGGCCCTCCGCTTCTTCCTGTCCCGCAGGCCCGACCAGTCCCCCTCCACTGACACCCTCATCCGCCGAGCCGAACTCGTCCTCACCCTCAACAACTTCTCTTTCAATTCCTCCCACTTCCTACAGACAAAGGGGTAGCCATGGGTACCTGCATGGGCCCAAGCTATGACTGCCTCTTTGTAGGTTACGTGGTACAATCCCTCTTCCGTACCTACACCGGCCCTAAACCCCACTTCTTCCTCCGTTACATTGATGACTGTATCGGCGCCGCCTCGTGCTCCCACGAGGAGCTTGAACAGTTCATCCACTTCAGTAACACCTTCCACCCCAACCTTAAGTTTACCTGGACTATCTCTAACACCTCTCTCCCCTTCCTGGACCTCTCGGTCTCCATATCGGGCAACCACCTAGAAACCGATATTCATTTCAAGCCCACTGACTCCCACGGCTACCTAGAATACTCCTCCTCCCACCCACCTTCCTGCAAAAATGCCATCCCCTATTCCCAACTCCTTCGCCTCCACCGCATCTGCTCCCAGGATGAGACATTCCACTCCCGTACATCTCAGTTGTCCTCTTTTTTCAAGGACCGTAACTTCCCCCCCTCAGTGGTCGAGAACGCCCTCAACCGTGTCTCCCACATCTCCCGCAACTCATCCCTCACAGCCCGTCCACGCAATAAGAACCAAAAAAGAATCCCCCTCATCCTCACGTACCACCCCACCAACCTGCGGATCCAACGCATCATCCTCCGACACTTCCGCCATCTGCAATCCGACCCCACCACCAAAGACCTTTTTCCCTCCCCACCCTTATCTGCTTTCCGGAGGGACCACTCTCTCCGTGACTCCCTTGTCCGCTCCACACTCCCCTCCAGCTCCACCACACCCGGCACTTTTCCCTGCAACCGCAGGAAGTGCTACACCTGCCCCCAT
>NW_025981484.1:0-5313 GCF_021869965.1 Rhincodon typus | reverse complement strand
TTGGCCTGCTGTGTTCATCCAGCCCTGCACCTTGTTGTCTCGGATTCTCCAGCATCTGCAGTTCCTACTATCTCTGATTTAATTAAAACCACTTACTCAGTAACTTGTTCATCAATGCTCAGATTGGGCTTTACCAGGACTGCTTGAGTCCAGATTTCATTAAAGTTCTGGTCAAAACGTGAAGAGAAGAATTAAATTCCAAAGGTACAGTGCATGTGACTGCCATTGACATAAGGTCATCATTTGACAGAGTACAGCATCAAAGACCCCAAGTAAATTTTAAGTCAACCAAATTATAGAGAACATTCTCCATTGGCTGGATTTATACTTTATGGAGTTAGAGAGTCATAGGGCATGGAAACAGATCCTACGGCCCAACTCGTCCATGTTGACTAGGTTTTCTAAACTGAACTAGTCCCATTTGCCTGATTTTGATCCATATTTCTCTAAACCATTCCTATCCATGGTTAGGATGGGTAAAATGTCTGTCCAAATGTCTTTTAAATGCTATAATTGGACCCAACAAAACTACATGGTTGTGGTTGTTTGGGGTCAACCAGATCAGCCCCAGAATATTCCGGCAGAAGTTGCTCAGGATTGAGTCTTCAGCCTACTCACATTTAGCTGCTGGCCACCATCATAAAGTCAGGAGTGAAGATGCTCGCTGATATGTTCATCTTCATTCAGAAATCCTCAGATGTTGAAGCAATTCATTATCTGAGTAGTAACACCTGTACAACATTCAAGTTTGGGCTGAATAGTGGCAAGTAACATTCAAGTGGAAGTGGGACCATCTCATAAGAGAGAAAGTAAACAAGGGAAATGTTTTCTTACATATTCAACAAATCTTGCCATTACTGAATTCCCCACCAATAATATCTTTGGGGTCACCATGGAACTGATTAGAAACTGAACTGAACTATAAATATTGTAATTACCAGAGCAGGTCAGAGACTGGAACATCTCTGGCAAGTAATTCACCTCCTAAATCTCCCAAGTCTGTTCATCATCTACAAGGCACATGTTAGGACTGTGATGTGATACCCTTCATTTGCCTGGATAAGGACAGCTTGATCAACATCATCCAGCTCAAATCAGCTCCCTTGATGCACCACCTTAAACTTGAACCTCCTTTACAATTGGCACACATTAGCTACAATGTGCATCATCTTCAAGCTGCGCTGCTGCAACTCACCGAGTTCTATTAATGGTGCCTCCCAAATGGTCAACCTTTACTGCCAGGAAAAACAAGACCTCATGGTAAACATCATTAACTGGACGTTCCCCTTTAAGGCACACACCATTCTGATTTGGAAAGACAATGTTGGTGCTTCACCATTGGATCAAATGCTAGAAATTATTCCTTAACAGGACAGTGGAGAATTCCTGTACAACATTGAGTGCAGCATGTTTTCTTCTAATTGAGAGAAAGAATCAGTATGATTCTAAAACAGGAAAGTATGGCAATTGTGTTAATGTAACATGCTGCCCCATTGGACAAACTTTATTATGATCATTAAGAATCAATATAAATAAAAATAATACAGATTTGACTCAAGAAATATAGCAATTCTTGTAAAAAATATGCATTCCCGTTTTCTTTAAAACCACGTTCTGGACGGCTCTCAGTTCAAAGGTTCCGGAATCACAGAAGGTGACATCCTTTCAGGGTCAATATTGCTATAGGCTATGATTAGACATGTTGTTGTTTTACAGCATGTCCACTATTGCATTACACTAAAATGAAGGAAGTTTTCATTAGTTAGTGAAGTGCAGACAAGATGATAGATGGTTTTTGAAGGTGACCATCTGCCCTGAACTGTAGAGATGCTAAACTGTAGAAACAGACACAGCCTCAGTAATCCCAGATGAACTTTGCAAGGGGGCCTCAAGACAAAGGTTTCTTGCAAAGGGAGAGGAAAATAGTCCAGAGGTAAAACTTTAATGTATGATGGATGAGGCTGTGAAGAAGGCCATAGCAATGAATAGGAGGAGATTGATCGAGGAAAGCAAAAAGCTCAGATTTGCCTGAACGCTTGTATCAATAAAAATTGTTTCACTTCAAACCTCACTGGTAAATACATTTCAAACAAGCCATAACCAGGATATTATAATATAAAATGAATTAATTTTTGCTTGATTTTTCTTGTTGGTAGAAACTAAAGGAGATATTTAGTGTACCTGAAAAGGTTTTATAAAATTTCAGATGTAATCCTATTCTTTAATTTTTCTTAAATACAACAAATTTATAGATGAACATATATAAGTCTATGCCTGTATCATTCCTTTAAAAAAGTCAAGTTATTTGTAAAGTAGAGTAATGTTTTCAAAGCAACCCCTGCCATTTATTTACGAAATGAGCTCATTACTTTCGGTACGTTGGAGAATCTGCATTTCTAAAGAGATAAAATGGGCTTTCACTGCTCTTTTAGTGAACATTTTGAACACTTGTATTTCATCACAGAATGGCACAATCAGGTTAAAATAACCAAGGCTGCCATTGCCCTTTCTAAATTATGTTTGGTCACATCATCCATACTTCACCATCAGCTTTCAAATTTCCTACTGAGAAGTCTTTTTTGTCTCAACTGGCAAGAGTCCAGAATAGGGTAATGGAAGACAGACCTTTGTGAAGGCAGGAGAAATGACAATAAGATCACAGAATTGACCTTTGACCTAGACACGATTCTTTCAGGTTACTGTTGTGGGCTTCTCTTTCTTCTCCACCAGCTTGAACTGTAGCCCAGGCCTATTATCTGTGTTTCCTTTGTTCAGGAAGTGGTCACAGCAATCTGGAAAAAAATGCTGATGTTACACAAAACAAGTTGGTTGGGAATAGCTTAAACTAGGGCAGGGTTTATCAAGCAGCGCGAAAGAAATAATAGTCTTTTCATCCCACTGACAACTGGCTGTGTTTGTGTGTTCGTAAAATCAATGTGTGGCTATTGTCTGTTGTTCCTTAATAGAAAAACTCTTCCTGAAATATCTGATACACTCACGTTAAGCAGTATTTCTTTGTGATAACAATACACAGCCCAAAGGTTAATGGTTGTCTTCTCATTCTGCACTCTTGAAAGAAATACCTGCATACTTGTTACAAACTGTGCCGGCAAAAAGCCTTCAATTTAAATGCATTTTATGCTGCTCTTCTTCTTCTTATTAATCATCCAGAAAAAGAGGTGCACAGACATAAGGCCTCATTCATTTAGGAAACATTACCTGTATCTAAATCACTTTAAACAGTTGAGGTTTGTGTAACTTTAATGAAAGCTTGAGATAATAAACATGCAATATGTCTTCATGAAATAAAGTTACAAAAGATTCCATAATCATTTTCCGATTATTTTTAATCCTCTAAATCAATGTGGACAATTTGTTTTTGTCCTTATTCAAGCACTGTTTATTCTTGTTTAATATAACTAGAGGCCCAAGAGTTAGATTAAAACAAAAATCACATTAATTAATTTTGTATTCACTGGAATACAGATCGTTAAGGGGCTTTTTGTTTGAGGTGTTTCAGATTTTGAAAAGAATTGATGGAATAGATAGAATATATTTTTTTCTCTGTGGTTGGATCAGTTCAAAGCAAGGGCACATAACCTTAAAATCAGAGCCAGTCCAATTGAAAGAAGTTAAGAAACTTTGCTCATAGGCTGATAAGGAATACCACAAAAATAAAACAACAACAATTTCAACTAATAATTGTAATCCTGAATTTGAGAGAATTTTGCTAGTTGGGATATAAGAAGATTGATTGATAGATTGAGTTAAGATGCAGATCAGCCGTGATAGCGTTGAATGACGGAACAGATTTAAATGAATAGATGACCCAGTCCTGTAGTTATTTTCTTAATTAATTATCAAAATGCATTCCAATTTTTTTTAGTATTCACCCTTAATGATCAAATAGATCAAACTAGTTTACCTCACATCATTGTGCAATCAGCCTAATATTTGAAAAGTAGATTAAAATAATTCCCACAAGTGACATAGTTGGAGCTCTAATTATTAATATTCTCAGCTATCTGTATTTATATCCGATCATACTTTCCTGTTCATGTTTATCTTTTGACATGGAGGGAAAGAAGTTGTCAATTGCAGTTGGGCTGCACTTAATGAGCCAAGTGTGTACACCTACATTGTAAGATTTAAAGACTGAAAATCATCTACACTCAAAAGTATCATTGACTAATTTAGTATCAAAGGCACAATCAACTCATTTCTATTTCAATTTCATTTACTTCTATCCACTTTTGACAAAGATGATACATTCTTAAATTAATGAATATTATCATTCACTAATAATTCATTTAGTTGAGCTGTCAGAATATTTAACATTTGATGGTGCTATCTTTCTTCTACTTACAAAAAGGACTTGTCACCACGCTGATGCCAGGCCATCTGACTGTATGAATTATACAGAAAGACTTGCATATTTCTCAAACCCTGGGAAAAATGAAATAATGACCATCTGTGAATTGTAACTTTTATTTGTTTCTGAGCCCCTTCATAATAAGAGTTGGAGTTTCAGTTGCCCTTGCACACAAATAGATTATCTACAGTGCAGAAAGAGGCGATTCGGCCCATCGAGTCTGCATTGGTCCTCTGAGGAGCATCCCACTCTATTCCCATTAACTTCACATTTGCCATGGCTAATTCACCCAGCCTGTACATCCCTGGACACTATGGAGCAATTTAGCATGGCCAAACCACCTAACCTGCACATCTTTGGATTGTGGAAGGCAACTGGAGCACCCAGCAGAAATTCACTCAGACACTGGGAGAACATGCAAACTCACACAGACACCCAAGACTGGAACTGAATCTGGGTCCCTGGCACTGTGAGTAGCAGTACTAACCACTCTGCCATTGTGCCACCCTTCATCTGCCTCCATAAGGTAAATCTATCATGTCCTGCAGGTTAAGTTACTGCCACCAGCAGTATCATTGGATTTCACTTCAGAAACTATTAACTAACAAAGCAAGATGCATTCAAAATTGTATTAGTTTCTGAAATGAAACTACAGTTTCAATTATTGGTCCAAATTCGTTTTCATAATCACAAACATAAAATTCTTCATGAGCTAGCACAGGTGGGCTTGTGCTCCAGAATTAGCAGCATCCCATGACAAGTACAGTACTGACAATGTGGAAAGTTTCCCAAATATGATCAGTCCACAAAAAGCAGGACAAATCCAAGCTGGACAGTTCCAACCCCATCAACTATACTGTCAATCATCAGCAAAGTAGGGGTTTGTGTCAGCAACACTGTTATCATCTGGCATTTTAAAAATCCACAGTCCACTCTCTTAT
>NW_025981483.1:0-5314 GCF_021869965.1 Rhincodon typus | reverse complement strand
AAATTTTCTGAAGAAGGGTCTAGGCCCGAAATGTCAGCTTTCCTGCTCCTCTGATGCTGCTTGGCCTGCTGTGTTCATCCAGCTCTGCACCTGGTTATACAGTTCAAATTCTGTCATCTACAGAATGAAGACCAGGAGGATGGCAAGAGGAGAAACTATTATAAAAGAAAACAAATTAGTTAATTATAGTTTATTTGAGCCACTGTTTCTCAGTAGTACCTGATTTGTAAGAGCTAATCTTGAGGCTTACCCTGGGCTTAGGTTGGAAAAAAGCTGCAATGCTTTAGGGATGATCCTGTGACATGCATTCTGCCAAACAAGACTTTGCCATCAAAATTACCCTTATGATCTTCACTCAAATATAGGGTCAGATTTTTGCACTATTGTAAGGATCTGGAACCATTTAAAATTAGTGGCGATTTCCAATTCTAAGATTCCTGTCTACAGTCCTGGTGCTCCAAGTTTTGTTGGCATCAGTTAAGGATCTTGATCTGGCTAGTGCTCCTGCAAATTTTGTGGAATCAGTCCAACTTATTTATGACAGGCAATCTACATGTTGTGAATTAAAGTCTGGGAGATTCTGGAAACTTTTGATAGCTAACTTCAAAAAGTCTTACCTGTACCTGTTGTTACGAAGCTGGGTAGAGTAATTATGATGTTGAAGGCAGGAAGCTAAAGTGTGTGGTTCCTTTAAGAGATTTGTGCTTTGTCTGTACTTAGAAATTTTTTAAGACAATGTATGTCTGTGAGCAGCAGCTAAAGGTGCCAGTGCAGAGAGCCTCACAAGTGAAACAAGTGTATCAAAAAAAAGCCTTACAGCTGGCAGGCAAAACAGCAGTCTTGTTTTGATGTTGTGACAATGAGTTTGAATGCGGCCAATTAATTTAAAACCAAACTCAGCAATTCAAAGCCAATTGAATTTAGATCTGACGGTGTTAACAACCTGAAACCAATCATATTATAAGAGTCTGATTATGTCATTATGGGTATATAAGATGAAGGCATTTAGAAAGTTGGAGAGCCAACTGCTACCTGCCAGAGTTAGCATCATACAGCTCTCAGAGAAAGCCCATCTAATTAATCAAAAGTACCGCGGTGTTTTAGCTCAAAGTCCTCATTGAAGAAATTATAGAGATAAAACATTCCTGACAGCAGAATTAACGGAAGAAAACTGTTTGTGAAGAGAGCGGAGGTGACAGAATATTCTAGAAGACAGGCTGTGCGAACTTGGAGAGATTAAGTTATAGTTTATTGCTTTTTATTAATTGGGTTTATATTAGTAGGATTTGTTTTTATTTGAACAGCATTCCAGTAGAATTTAGACCAGTTAGGAAGTGGTTAATAGTATAAGGGGGAATTGTCGGTTTGTTAATTTGTTCATTGTTGGGTTAAATAAATAAATTGTTTCTTGTTACTTGTAAAGTGGAGATCAGGTTTTTTTTATTTTAACCATTCTTTTAATAGATTATGAGAGGAAAAATGAGCTTCTCTGGGTGTTTTGGGGATAATTATTACAGGGGAACCACTAATCCTATCATAGCAGATCAGGGATAACAAGGTGTAGAGCTGGATGAACACAGAAGGCCAAGCAGCATCGGAGGAGCAGGAAAGCTGACGTTTCAGGCCTAGACTCTTCTTCAGAAATTTCTCCAGAAACCTCCATGGCCCCTTAGAGCTCCCATACCAACTCAATATTGCCATTGCCAACACATCAAATCTCATGCCCCCGAGTTAATCCATCCTAACCTATGTCCCTCATCCATCCACAGTGGCTTCTCATGCCCTTGCTGGTGTCTTATTGTCCTTCACTTGTATAAACTCAGTCCAGAATCAGTAATTCAATAGTAGCAATGACATGTTTGAAATTACAGCAAATGTTTGATTAATCAGCACCAATGGGATCAGGAGTGTGCCAGTTGATCAAATAATCTAGTTGATTAAGAGGTCCACATAATGAATGTAAAAACACACTCTAAGTAGTAGAAACATAATGCAGTGGTATCCACATCAGTATTCTATGTTATTTACAGCATAAATCACTTAAATAATAACGCAAATTTGCCTTAAATAAAACTTAGCGGCAGAGAGCCTTCTCACTCACAGCCTCATCTGACTAGTCAGACATAGCTGAAATCACGATAATACAATAAACTTCCGGTATTTTGGGTACAAAATTTTTGCCAGTTTGTCAAGAATGCCAGCCCATAAGGTGCCAGTTAAAACAAGGTTTGCTGTTCTCAAGAAACAGATATATAATTTCCTGAAAGGTAACTGCTGTTCCTACAACCAATAAAAAGTGTTAATTAACCAGACCATTGACCAGAGAATCAACATCAGAAACTATAAATGCATGTTCCAATAAAGCCATCAACAAAAGAGAATCACAGAAAATAACTAATTATAATCTCATATAGCTGTAAATCAAGCAAAGTTTGCGCTATGCTCCAGCTTTGTAAACATTTAATTTTCCATGAGAGTCTGGGCTGTCAGTCAAATCTAATAATGCAAGACAGAAATACCTCAGTAGTTTACATAGTATGATTTAGACAGGAGGATGCCATTTATGTTGTTCTTTTTCACTGGTTCTACTCCAGATATTTGAGACATTGCAACAAGTATGAAGAATGTTTTTTTAATCTTTTTGCTTTCCTTCTCTTAAATTTCAAAAACCTATAAATGATAACGGCCTGTGTGGAGTGACGATCTGATTAGAATATTTCAAATAAGGATAGGTGGTTCTTCTGACCTTGCAGCAAGGGACAGCTGAAGGGTCCATGGGCCATGCATGGAGTGGGTATCCCTTGTCGCTGAGCAGCTATCCTGTGTTGATTATCTTGGAGTTCTAAAGGTAGTGGTTATTTCAGATTGTTGCAGAATGGAAGAATCATGGTTGCTGTCTTGGTGGCCGACATTCCCAGAGGTAAATGACTTGGTGTGATTGTAATGAGCTATAACTTATAGAGCAGCAATTTTTCAAACCCTTGTAGCTGTTGTCTGTTTACAAGGAAGACAAAATCATTCAATCTGCAACTGGTTGAGTGGTCCTTGAAACAATCCCAATACAGTTGCTTTTCTTCAGGAGTGAATGAAAATGATATTTCCTGCATGTTTGTTGGCCAGTTTTACTAATTCATGCTTTCCATCACTCTCTTCTCACTCCTTCAACCTCTTTGAGCTTATGCAGTGGATAACATGTCCCTCAGCATGGGCTACACTTCTGCTCAGTAGGTACATCTGGTTAATACAGCTTGAAGTGATACTATACAAACAGATTTCATGGCCTTGGAGTTTAAAAATTGGATTACAGGCAGTCCCTGGGTTGCAAACAGGCTCTGTTGTGGAGTCAGTTTACAAGTTGATTTGTATGCAAGTTGGAACACAATGCATGTCAATGTAAAGAAGTTTGTAAGTACAGGAAATGTTCGAATGCCAGGCCTTTAAAATTAAACCCCTATGTGGGATTGCATTCATAAGTATGAGCGTTCATAAATCAGAAATTCGTAAATCAGTAACTTCCTGTATTTGATAATTTGAAGTAAACAACTGACTCAGTTATATGCTCTTTAGCCCATAATTTAGGTTAGTGATTGGTGGGCCTCTGAGAAGTACCTTGGAGATTTTAACCTCGTTAACAGTGACATGTTGTAGTTGTGATAGTATTCGACAAGTGTTGTAATGTTGGAAGTTGCAGCTTTCAGATAAAATGTAAAACACCAGCCAGAGCCTGTATTCATGTACATGTGAATGTGATCATATCAATCACCAAATGCTATTCAATGAAGAACGGCTCTTTATGGTATCTTAATTATTTAAGATCTACTTTAATTTGCACAGAACAGCTTTAATCTGTAATATTTTGTTTTATCTACAGATTAATGCCACAGAAGGACTAATGACAATGGGAAACATTCCAGAAGGATTCAGAGCATCAACACTTGCACAGCTGTTAGCAAACGGTATGACAAGTTAGCTTATAATCGATATACAGATTGTAATTTATTGTTGTGCATATATGCATGTACGTGGACTCCACATTAGTACACAAAATGCTCAATGTCATTAAGAGATAGGTGTTAATTTGCAACAGTAATTTTATTTTTGTGATGGATTGTGCTGTTCTCTATCCTGTACTGTTGGCGAACATGTTGAATCTGTATGATATACTTTTTCTCAGGGATAGCAAGAAAATAGAGGAGGTGGCAAATTAGTCAATTTGGCACACTCACACGATGTGGGTGTCACTGGCAGGCCAGCATTTATTGCCCATCCCTAGCTGCCCTTCAATGGAGTGACTTTTCTAAAAATTGAATTCAAATTCCACCATGAGCTAAGATGGGATTCAAACCTGGGTGTCCAGAAAATTAGCTGAGTTTCTAGATTAATAGTCTAGCGATTAAACCATGAGGCCATTGCCTCTCCCAATGAGGTGAAACCCCCTTTCGTCATTTACCTTGTCAAGCCTGTTAAGAATCCTATATATTTCAATGAGATCACCTTTCGTTCTTCAAAATTACAATGCGTAGAGTCTCAAGCAGTTTAGCCTTTGTTCATAAGACAGTCCCTCCATTCCAAGGATCATTGTAGTGAACTTTTATATCCAATGAAATAATATCTTTCCTTAAATAAAAAGACCAAAACTCCTCACAGTCATCATCATCATTGGTGGTCCTTTGCAGATGAGGATGACTCTCTTACACTCTCAGAACGAGTCTGTAGGTGGCTGTACAAACTGATGTGGCTTTCACAGGCTGTGTTGCACTTGAAGCAGAAAGTAGTCGCAGGAAGGGGTGGGTGGGGCATTGGTATGGCAGCATGCTCCTTTCGCTGTTTTTGCCTGGCTTCTGCTTTTACCCGACTGCAAGTCTCTAGGTGCTCGATGCCTTCCTGGATACCCTGCTTCATTTTGGATGGTCTTGGGCCAGTGATTCCTGGATGTCTGTGGGAATGCCACACATCGTCACTGAGGCTTTAAAGGTATCACTGAAGCATTTCCTCTGTCCATCTGGGGTTTACCTGCTGTTTCGAAGCTGGAGTAGGGCACCTGCTCGGGGAGTTTCATGTCAGTCATGCGGATGATGTGCCTAGTCCATTGTAGTCGATCAAGGGTGGTCACTGCCTTGATGCTGGGGATGTTGGCCTGGTGCGACTTTCTTTCCAGCGAATTAACAGGATCTTGTGCAATGTCACAAAGTTGGATAGAGTAATTGTGAAGTGGAAGGCAGAAAGCTAAAATATGTGATATAACAAGGTGTAGAGCTGGATGAACACAGCAGGCCAAGCAGCATCAGAGGAGCAGGAAGGCTGACGTTTCAGG
>NW_025981482.1:1087-5314 GCF_021869965.1 Rhincodon typus | reverse complement strand
GGGTTCGAGTTACGTAGGCGCTCGGGTCTGGGACAGGCAGGGGTTAGGGTCGGGGCTGCGGGCTGGGTGCTGGGAACTTAACTGGGTCGGGGTCGGGGTCGCGGTCGGGTTCGTGGTCGGGGTCAGGCTCAGGGCCGTGGTTGGGGTTAGTGTCAGGGTCAGGACTGCGACAGGATGCGGGGGAGTGTTGGGCTGGGAGGCGCTGATGGCTGGCTCTGGGTCTGGGTCTCCGAAGCTGGCATCTGGGCAGGGTGTGGTAGGGTCGCTGCTGGTTGCCTGGGCCGGGTCCGTGACAGGCTTCGGGCCGAGGGCTGGGGGTTAGGGTCGGTGTCCGGTGGCCGGGGCCGGGACAGTCTGGGGTTAGGGTTGGGGTCGGGGACAAGCTGCCGCAGGGTTGGGGCTGCGACAGGCTGGTGGCTGGGGTCTGGGGCCGGTTTACAGTTACGGCTGGGACAGGAGCTGAGTATTGTTGTCTGGGGCTGGTGCGTCGGGCCGAGGCTAAGGCGAGGTTTCCGGTGATGGTCTGGTCTGGAGCCCTGGATTAGGTCTGGCCGGGCTGGGCCGGGCTGTGGGACTGGGGCCGGGTTTAGAGTCAGGCTCCAGGTTGGGGCGAACGTTTTGGTTAGGTTTGGGGGCTGGGTCGGAGGGCTGAGGCTAAGGCTAGATTTACGGTGATGGTCTGGGCTGGGGCCCCGGATTCGGTCGGGCCGGGCCGGGGCTGTGACAGGCTGTCGGCCAGGACTTGGCTGGGGGCTGAAGGCTCGGGTCTGGGGTCAGAGGCCAGGTTTAGGGCTAGGATTGGGGCTAAGGTTTTGGTTAGGTTTGGGGCCAGGACAGGCTAGGGTTGGGATGGGGGTTGGGGGCTTGGGTTCCGGGCCAGGACAGGCTGGGATTCGTGACGGGGCATGGGGGCCGTGGCCGGGTCTGGAACAGTCTGGGGTTATGGCCGGGAGCCGGGACAGGCTGCGGGCTGGGGTTAGGGTCAGTTCCGCGGGGTGGGAACGGGGCTGAGACAGGTTGGGAATGGAGGCTGGGGCCGGGACAACCCCCAGTAAATAAACCATAAGAGTCAGAGCCCGCTGTAAATAAAGTGTGACGCATAGAGCTCCCTGTAAATTATCCCTGTAAATCCTCCCTAAAATCCCCCTAAACCCTCAAACCAACGATTCCTAAAAAAACCCTAAATCACAGAGCCTCCAGTTAATGAAACCTAAAACACAAGACCCACTGTAAATTAACACTAAATAACAGAGCCCCCAGTAAAGCACTGCGAGATAGTCAGATTCAGATAGTACCTCACAGTCAGCAAGTCAGATCTGAGGCAGTGCCTGTTTGTCACACAGTCAGTAATGCGGAAGCGCAGTGTTGTCTAACGGTCATTAATGAGGCAGTGCCACACGATTACAGAATCAGTCCTAAGGGCGTACCACGCGAATAGAGGATCAAATATGCGTTATTGCAGCACTGACAGGGTTGGAGTGAGACAGCACCTCAGTGTCGGCAGTGTGCTGAGGAAGTTCTGAGGAAAGGTCCCCGGACATGAAACGTGAACTCTGTTTTCTCCTTCACAGATGTTGCCAGACCTGCTGAGCTTTTCCAGCAAACCTTACTGCCCTGGTCGACCCATTGTCTCCTGCTCCTGCCCCAACGAAATTATCTCCACCTATCTCGACTCCATTTTCTCCCTCTTGATCCAGGGACTCCCTACCTACATCCGTGACACCACCCACGCCCTCCACCTCCCCCAGAACTTCCAACTCCCCGTTCCCCAACACCTCATCTTTACCATGGACGTCCAGTACCTATACACCTGCATTCCCCATACAGATGGCCTAAAGGCCCTCCGCTTCTTCCTGTCCCGAAGGCCCGACCAGTCCCCCACCACTGACACCCTCATTCGCTCAACCAATCTCGTCCTCACCCTCAACAACTTCTCTTTCAATTCCTCCAACTTCCTACAGACAAAAGGGGTGACCATGGATACCCGCATGGGCCCAAGCTATGCCTGCCTCTTTGTAGGTTACATGGAACAATCCCTCTTCCGCAGCTACACTGGTCCTAAACCCCACCTCTTCCTCCATTGCATTGATGACTGTATCGGCGCCGCCTCGTGCTCCCACGAGGAGCTCGAACAGTTCGTTCACTTCACCAACACCTTCAACACCAAACTTAAGTTCACCTGGACCATCTTTAATACCTCTCTCTCTTTCCTGGACCTCTCTGTTTCCATCTCTGGCAACCACTTAGAAACTGATATCCATTTCGATCCCACAGACTCCCACAGCTACCTGGAATACACCTCCTCCCACCCACCTTCCTGCAAAAATGCCACCCCCTATTCCCAATTCCTTCACCTCCGCCGTATCTGCTCCCAGGATGAGGCATTCCACTCCCGTACATCTCAGATGCCCTCGTTTTGCAAGGACAGCAAACTCCTCCCCTCAGTGGTTGAGGACGCCCTCGACCGTGTTTCCCGCATTTCCCGCAACTCAACCCTCACACCCCCTCCCCGCAATAACAACCAAAACAGAATCCCCCTTGTCCTCACGTACCAGCCCACCAACCTCCTGATCCAACGCATCATCATCCTACACTTCCGCCATCTGCAATCCGACCCCACCACCGAAGACAGTTTTCCCTCCCCACCCTTACCTGCTTTCCGGAGGGACCACTCTGTCCGTGACTCCCTTGTCTGCTCCACACTGCCCTTCATGCCCACCACACCCAGCACTTTTCCCTGCAACCGCAGGAAGTGCTACACCTGCCCCCACACCCCCTCCCTCAGCCCCATCCCAGGCCCCAAGAAGACTTTCCACATTAAGCAGATGTTCGCCTGCACATCTGCGAATGTGGTATATTGTATCTGCTGTTCCCGTTGTGGCCGCCTCCACATCGGGGAAACCAAGCGGAGGCTTAGGGATCGCTTTGCAGAACACCTACGCTCGGTTTGCACTAAACAACTGCACCTCCCAGTCGCGAACCATTTCAACTCCCCCTCCCATTCCTCAGACGACATGTCCATCCTGGGCTTCCTGCAGTGCCACTACGATGCCAAACCAAGGTTGCTGGAACAGCAACTCATATTCTGCTTGGGAAGCCTGCAGCCCAATGATATCAACGTGGATTTCACAAGCTTCAAAATCTCCCCTCCCAAAACCAGCCCAGCTCGTCCCCGCCTCCCTGACCTGTCCTTCCTCCCACCTATCCCCTCCTCCCACATCAACGCCACCCCCATATCTTACCGACTAACCTCATCCCACCCCCTTGACCTGTCCGTCCTCCCTGGACTGACCTATTACCTCCCGAACTCCCTACCTGCACTCACCTTTACTGGCTCCATCCCCGTCTCTGACCTGTCTGTCTCCTCTCCACCTATCTTCTCTCTATCCATTTTCTATCCCCGTCCCCCTCTCTCCCTATTTATTTCAGAACCTCCTTCCCCTCCCCCATTTCTGAAGAAGGGTCTCGGCCCGAAACGTCAGCCTTCCTTCTCCTCTGCTGTTTGGCCTGCTGTGTTCATCCATCTCTACACCTTGTTATCTCAGATTCGCCAACATCTGCAGTTCCTGCTATCTCTGCTAACGCAGAAAACTTGTTTGATGTCCTGCAAGCAATTCAAGTCCTGAGAGACGGTTGCTGAGGGCTGATTAAAATTATGCTCTTTCATAGCTTCTGGTGACACGATGATATTGTTCTGAATAGATTAGAAAATTAACGCATCCTCAAGGATAGACTGTGATGTACACACAGGTTTGGCAACTGTTAGCAAAATACGGCCGTGAAGATTAAAACTGTGCAAAGGCAGTAAATGGGGTGGAAGGAACATTTTAATTTAGTCTCCCATTAATCGTGAAAAGTATGACAAGATCGCAGTTTTATGAATGAATGGAATGCGGTAATAGTAAACATAGTACGCTAGTAAGTGGCCAGTAAAGTTATGAATGAATGAGAGCGCGAGAGTGGTAATATGGAGCGCTTGTGGGTGCATTGCTAAAGAGGACCTTTAGTACAACAGTAAACAGGTTTGCACGAGCAATTATTTACCAAAATTCACTGGACTCTGGGGTGGTTCCCGCAGATTGGAAAACAGCCAATGTGACGCCACTGTTTACAAAAGGAAGTAGACAAAAAGCAGGTAACTATAGGCTAGTTCGCCTAACTTCGGTTGTGGGGAACATGTTTGAATCCATCATTAAGGAAGATAATAGCAAGGCAACTGGATATAAA
>NW_025981482.1:0-987 GCF_021869965.1 Rhincodon typus | reverse complement strand
CTTGGTGGAATTCTTTGAGGATATTACTTGCATGATGGACAATGGAATACCTGTGGGTGACGAGTATCTGGATTTCCAGAAGGCATTTGACGAGGTGCCACACCAAAGGATGCTACATAAATAAAGTTGCACGATTTTACAGGTAATCTATTGGCATGGACAGAGGACGATTGACGAGTAGAAAATAAAGAGTAGGGGTAAATGGGTGTTTTTCTGGTTGGCGGTCAGTGGCGAGTGATGTGCCTCAGGGATCAGTGCTGGGACTGCAATTGCTTACAATTTACATAGATGATTTGGAGTTAGGGACTAAGTGTGGCGTGTCAAAATTTGCAGATGACACTGAGATGAGCGCGACAGCAAAGTGTGCAGAAGACACTGAAAATCTGCAGAGGGATATATAGTCTAAGTGAGCGGGCAAAGGTCTGGCAGATGGAGTACAATGTCGATAAATGTGAGGTCATCCGTTTTGGTAGGAATAACAACAAAATGGACTATGGTTTAATTGATAAAAAATTGCAGCACGCTGCTGTGCAGAGGGACTTGGGTGTCCTTGTGCATGAACCGCTAAAAGTAATATTGCAGGTGCAGCAGGTAATTAAAAAGGCAAATAGAATTTTGTCTGTCATTGCTCGAGTGATGGTATTTAAAAACAGGGAGGTAATGCTGCAGCTGTATACGGTCCTGGTGAGGCCGCACCGAGAGTACTGCGTGAAGTTTTGTCTCCTTACTTGAGAAGGGATATACTAGCACTGGACGGGGTGAGGAGGAGATTCACTCGATTGATTCTCGAGTTGAGAGGGTTGGAATATGAGGACAGACTGAGTGGGGTGGGATTATACTCATTGGAATTCAGAAGAATGAGGGGAGATCTTATAGAAACATACAAGATTATGAAGGGAATAGATAAGGTGGATGCAGGGAGATTGTTTCCACTAGCAGGTGAAACTAGGACGAGGGGGCATAGCCTCAAAATAAAAGGAAGCAGAT
>NW_025981481.1:0-5315 GCF_021869965.1 Rhincodon typus | reverse complement strand
CGAAACGTCAGCTTTCTTGCTCCTCTGATGCTGCTTGACCTGCTGTGTTCATCCAGCTCTATACCTTTTTATCTCAGGTTCTCCAGCATCTGCAGTTCCTACTATCTCTGAACATATCTTGTGACTGTTAGTGAGCAGGTTTGTTATAATGACATGTAAATAAGAGAATATAGTTCTGATTGTCTGCACCTTATTGTTATTGCATGAAAAGGACAGTGGGGCCCAAAATGGATAGGGGCTTGTGGATTAAAAAGAGAGACATGTTCTCTTGGCAATGCAATGATTTGTAGTGAATTTCTAAACTAACGTTCTTCTCTTGTTTACACATTAGGTTTCATTAAATCTCCAAATGGCATATAATTCCTCCTGACTCTAGAATTTGGGAAATTGACGAAGGGCAAAACAATGGAACAGGGTCAAAAGAAATAATCATAGGTGGAAGATAGAAGGCCCACCCATCACAGATCCTCCCCTAAAAGACACATCTAAGCATTTCTGACCCAAGAAATGTAAAAGTAGCTGTCACAAAAAACTGTGTCTCACATAAGTTTATTGGTACTTTGCACCAATGTTCAAATGATTACAAATTGTAGACCTGATAAGATGTGTCTCCCTGATGTCAGAGTTGTCCCAGCCATGACCCAGCATCATGCCAATGTTGCCCACATTCATGAGTTTACCAGCATGCAATCTGGTTCGGCCAACTGCCACAGACCAGTGCCAAATCCCTGACAATTTCCAGGTCTTCCAGCAGGTGCCATGACAGTTGGACAAATCTAAGCCAAAAGGAGGTGAATTGATCCATTAAATGGAGCTAGTCAAAATAATTTCAATTTTAACAGGAAACAGACTAACTAGCTCTTATTATCAGTGAGATATTACAAGAAATGGACTATCATCTAAAGGCTATCTATAAAGGAATATCCTAGGTTTTTAAATTCAACTCTAATTAATTTATTCCTAGTCAATGGCCAGTAAGCTCAAGTCCTGTCTAGAACTAAAGTTTCTGAAGCGACCTGTTTAAAGATAAACTCACCACAATCTTGCCCTGTCATCAGAAAGAGGCAACTGGTAGTGGCTTAACCTATGGGTCATCCTGTCACATTCATCTTTATATCCTATTTGGACATAGTTGAGGTCCCAGAGGCCTGGAGAATAGCCAATGTTGTCCCATTGTTTAAGAAGGGTAGCAAGGATAATCCTGGAAATTACAGGCCTGTGAGTCTCACATCGGTGGTAGGGAAATTCTTGGAAAAGATTCTCAGGGAGAAGATCTACCTCGTCCATGAAGTCATAAAGTCATAGAGCTGTACAGCATGGAAACAGACCCTTCAGTCCAATTCATCCATGTCGACCAGATATCCTAAATAAGTCTAGTCCCATTTTCCAGCATTTGGCCCATTCCCTTCTAAACCCTTCCTATTCATATACCCATCCAGATGCCTTTTAAATATTGTATTTGTACCTTCCTCCACCACTTCCTCTGGCAGCTTGTTACATCCACACACCACCCTCTGCTTGAAAAAGTTGACCCTGAAGTCCCTTTTAAATCATTCCTCTCTCACCTTAAACTTATGCCCTCTAGTTTTGGACTATCCCACCCCAGGCAGAAGACCTTGTCTATTCACCTTATCCATGCCCCTCATGATTTTATAAGCCTCCGTAAGGTCACCCCTCAACCTCCGATGCTCCAGGGAAAATTGCAGCAGCCTATCTGGCATCCCCCTATAGCTCAAACCCTCCAACCCTGGCAACATCCTTGTAAATCTTTCTGAGCCCTTCCAAGTTTTTGCAACATCCTTCCTATAGCAGGGAGACCAGAATTGCACTCAGTGTTCCAAAAGTGGCCAAACCAATGTCCTGCACAGCCGCAACATTACCTCCCAACTCCTATACTCAATACATTGACCAATAAAGACAAGTGTATCAAATTCCTCCTTCATTACCCCATCTACCCATGACTTCACTTTCAAGGAACAATGAACCTGTACGCTAAGGGAATTGAATTCACACTGCTAACATCTCTCTGCATCACAAACCAGCTATGCAGCCAACTGAGCTAGAGTCTCATCTATAAATTGGCCATTAATTTAAGGGAGAAGAGACTCAAAACATTATCAAACTAGAATTTCATTAGGGCAGAGGAGGGGATGTACACCTGATCAAATACTGATGTTGACATTACTTCAGGTCTCAGGTTGATACCAAGGTTTGGACTCATGAATTTTACAAGCACATCTTATTTCAGTCTCCATGGTAACAATGTAATGGAAGATGTGATATTAAATATCACTTTAGAACTTAATCATAAGGACACTCCAGTGCAGAACCAAAGGAGTGCTGCCCTGTCAAAGATGACATCTTTTGGATGGAATGTTAAACTGAGGACCCATCTGCTGTCAATATGAAATATCCTATTTGCAGTATTTCTTGTAATATGGAATCCCTACAGTGTGAAAGCAGGCCATTCAGCCCGTCAAGTCCAGACAAACCCTCTGGAGAGCATCCCACCCAGATCCGCCCTATCCCTGTAACCCTGCATTCTCCAAGGCTTATCCATCTAACCTACACAGCCCTAGACAATTTAGCACAGCCAATCCACCTAACCTGCACGTATTTCAACTGTGGGAGGAAATCAGAGCATCCAGAGGAAACCCATGCCGACATAGGGAGAATGTGCAAACTCCACACAGATGGTTGCCCAAAAGTGAAATTGAACTGGGTCCCTGATACTGTGAGGCAGCAGTGCCAATCACTGAGCCACCATACTGTCCCAATTGTGAAGAAGAGTAGAAGAGTTCTTCCTTATATCCAGGCCAATTTTCATCACTCACCCAACATCATCAAACAAATTGTCTAGTCATTATCACATTGCTGTATGTGGGACATCGGTGTCTTCAAAATAACTGCCACATTTTCTACATTATAATTGTGACTACACTTCGCAAGTACTTAATTAGCTGTGAAGTACTTAAGGATGTCCTGAGGGTGTGAAAGTTTAAAATGTTCATTTTTTTTTCCTTTCACTCCCCAATACTGCCTCCCTAAATCTAATCTAATTTATTTCATATATCAATTTGTTGAGTATTCAGCTCTTTAAAAGAGGTAAGGAACAAAGATTGTATATATATCCAAACAATCTCAAAGAAAGACCATTGATGCATGAATGTAAGGGTAGTCAAGATGACTGATTTACAGTTTTTAACAGAAAAAATAATAGTTATGGAATTAAATTCCTTGGTAGTCCAGAATACAGTGTAATAAAAACAATATTTATTTTAAAATTCAGTTATCCAGATAATATATTAGACATAACACGGGATAATACCTCTATTTTTATAAAACAATACGTCTTTCAAATCTCAGGAAGGAACACCATGGGACATCTATTGGTATTTATAGAAGCTTATACTTGAATTTAATATTCCATGCTTTCTAACCTAATTTTCTATTTTTAGTTTTCCCAACAGTTTCTTCACTTCTTTAATTTATTTTTACAGTTGTATGGGATTATTATGATCAAAGTTTCTAAAATAATGAAAGGTAAAGATAAGAGTTGATGGTAGTTGTCTTTTTCCTAAGATGGGAAATTTCAAGACTAGAGGGCACACTTTAAAGGTGAGAGGAGAGAGATTTTAAAAAGACATACGGGGCATTTTTTTTTACATAGAGGGTGGTTCTCATGTGAAATGAACTTCCTGAGGAAGTAGTGTATGCGAGAACAATTACAACATTTAAGAGACATTTGGATGGATACATGATAAGAAAGATTTGGAGGGATATGGGCCATAAGCAGGCGGATGGGATTTTCTGATGAAGGGTCTAGGCCCGAAACGTCAGCCTTTCTGCTCCTATGATGCTGCTTGGCCTGCTGTGTTCATCCAGCTCTGCACCTTGTTGTCTCGGATGGGACTAGTTTAGTTTGGGATTATGTTCGGCATGGACTGGTTGAACCGAAGGGCCTGTTTCCATGCTGTATGACTCTATGACTCTATGACTATTCTTGCTGCTATTTCACACTTGGGTAATAAAAACCTTTTCTCTTTATTTCCCACATTGCTTCCCAATTGTAGCCCACATTGGTATTTTCTCTTTTCCCCATCTTCTCTCTTGGCAGGGCAGGGACGAGAATCTTTGAGCTATTTGCCAGTGTTGGGAAGGGGGCATTTGAGCTAAAAAAGATGACAGAGTGTAAAATGACACTTCATTGTTCCACTTAGTCCCACAAAGTAAAAAAAAACTTGAATAGCTTCTTCATGCTACCCTCCAGTTGGTAAAAAAAATTAATTGGTTTCTCCAATCAGACCAGAACTGAAGTTTCCACTGGGATCTAATGACAACATTTGTTCTTGAATTTACGAATTTGGACCTTGTCAGTTTTGCATGGGAAGCTTAGCTGTCTTTTCAGGAGTTTCAGTTAAAATTGGACACACAGGATTAGATAGAGTATTAATTAGCCTTTAGCCCAATTGGCCTATGGCAATGTTTACGCTCAAAATGAACTTCCTGAAACTCCTCTCCTTCTAATTTTAGCAAAGTAACACAGGGCATTTTCAATTACCAAGGCCTTTCACACGGAAATTCCCACCCAAAACGTCTTCAGCTCTCCATCTACTGCTCATTCTTCTATCGTTTGCTCTTTGGAACCTACCTCCTCAACTAAGCTTTTGTTCACCTATACAAATAATTCTTTCTGTGGCTCAGTGCCAAATTCTGTCTGACGACTTATTAATGAAACCACTAGTGGTTAAATGTGCTTTATAAATGTTATCATTGAAGTTTAAGCTTAGAGGTAGAGAAAGAAAGTGTCAAATCATCAGTCCACATCAGCCACAATAACCCCATGCGGAAGGGTTTTGTCACTTAGGGGAAATATGCAGAGAAGGAAAATAACAAATCGAGGGGCAGACTGGGACAATATGCCGATAGAATTAAAAGTGATTACATGAGATTGGGCTGGATGCATCGGGACAGCTAAGAAATGGACCATGTTAGACTGATGTTGTAGAGATAAACAATAGAGAGTTGATGCAAAGATGATGGAAAGGTCAGCTTTATGCTTTAAAAGGATCAGAATGAGGAGAACAGCATATCATGGTCACAGTCATAAGGGACGTAATTGGCAACTTTAAAAGGTGCAGTCACAGCCATAGGCAAAGGAGAACCTTTATTGAAGATATTTAAATACTAAGCAATGTGAAAACAAGATGAGTCCAGATTTTGGAGATAGTAGGAACTGCAGATGCTGAAGAATCTGAGATAACAAGGTGTAGAGCTGGATGAACACAGCAGGCCAAGCAGCATCAGAGGAGCAG
>NW_025981480.1:0-5315 GCF_021869965.1 Rhincodon typus | reverse complement strand
TTTGTTTTTGAATTCATTGCATACCTTTTCACAGGGGTTCAAACAAATAAACCACTAATTTGCATGTATCTTAAGTTGCTGTTAAAGATCATACCTTTTGGTTATTAATTTTCACTAATGAAGTAAATAGCAGTAAAAGTGACCTTGGTCATACTTCAAAGTGGAGAAAAGAGTAGGTAAGAATTAGGAGTGTAGCTTAGACTTGGGTTAAGGGCTGGATTGACTAGGTTTTGTAGCAGCATGTGGCTGTAAAGCTATAGTTTCGATACATCTTCTTTTGGCATTGTAGTAGTATAGGAAACCAACCAGGAAGTAGAGTAGTCACTGAAAGAGAGGAATGTAGCATAGATTAACAGGTAGATAACTTGACTGGTGAATTCAACGTTGTGAGGAGCCAAAGGAACAGAGGGACCTTTGAGAATATGTGCACAGATCATTGAAGGTGGCATGCAGGTGGAGAGAATGGTTAATAAAGCATAAAGTCATTATAGTCTTACCATAGGGCTGCTCACTCAATGGAGAGAGACAACTGGTGGCGTTTTAACCTGAGAGTCAGTGTGCCTCAGATGAGGGGAGAGATTGAGAAGGAGAATCCTTTACGGTAACCTCAACCAGTGCAGGAATCGAACTCTGTATCATAAGCCTGCAGTCCAGCTAACTGAGCTAATGGGGATCACAAGGTCTAACTTTTCAGCTGGAGTTGTTTCATTTTGTGTAGAATTTGAGTGTCGTACACATTTTGGCAAATTCTAAAACCCTCAGTGTGATAGTGTGGTTTTTTTACGTTTGTAAAATGCATGGATCTGCAAGACTTTTACAGCATTTATTTTGAAAACCATTGTTTGAGAGATATATTTGGTTTAAGTTCTGTTTATTGTTGAAATAAAATCTGATGTGAATGGAGTTGATCCATTGTATTATGATTCAAATATCTTGAAGTACTTGAGAGTGACAGAGCTACAATCAAAGTCACCATTATTTTCTACACAATGTATGTTTATTAGTCCAGGAGAGCCAATGTGAGCATTCATATTGCTTCCAGACCTTCGAAGAAGCTACCAGAAAAGCAGGTTTGGCTAAAATGCTTGCCAATATCCCACTGTTTCTCAGTTTTGTTATTGTTTCCCAGCTGAGAACATCAATGAAGTGTTCTTTGTTTTAAATGTTTTAAAATGTCTACAGATTTTACCAAGCAGGGTTGCAGTCTGTGAGTTCTTCTATGGCAAAAAAAAGTAAAAAGCAGAAATGAAGCATCATAGCAATAATGTTAAAGACAAATGCTCAAACAAAGCAAGGTGCTTTTTTAAGATAAGCTACCATTCTTGGCAATTTGTGATTATATATATGGGTTTACATTGAGTATGGCAGGTCAATTGCTCATAAACCACAGTATCAATGACTTGCAGGTTCACAGCAGACCACTGGGGATTACAAAAATGATCTGAACAGTCAGCGTGAAATGGTTATCACCGAAGTGTATTAGCTATCAGGGGCACCTCTCCAAGATACTTGACTCTGAACCGAAACAAATTATCCTGATTTTATATACAGTAAATCATTTCAGCCAACATTTGGTATCTTGTATACAGTTGCAGACAGTTACAAGTGTATTCAGTGATGAATAAGGTTCAGGTCTTTGCAACAAACCCTTTTATTTTATTATATATAACATTTACAGAGGTAAACAAAAGAAAGCATTCTCAGAGCTTTAGAGATTCAATCCTAGTTCCAGCACATGTATCAACATAAGCAGGAATCACCGATGGCAATATTCTAGAAATTTGGAACTTATGCTTATCTTTGATCTTCCCTCAAGTCTTTAATTCTGTCGTTTTAAATCATCATCACTTAACCATTATTGTTTCTATCAACAATCAATGACTAACATTTGTCTTAACATTTAGCTATCAAAATTTTCCTCACTCTCGCTCTCCCCTACTCAAAGTCTCATTTGGACACCATGCTTAGTGCATGTTGAGAAAGACTGGGATATCACTTGTTTGCTTACTACACTAAGACAGGCAGAATTCAGAGGGAAGGTCTGCAGAATGATTTGACTCATTACTCCGAATGTGTACAGAGATCCATTGTATGTTGTGGAGGGTCCGTGCATACTGAATTGCTGCCTTGATGGTCTTCAAGCCTTGGCTTGGTCATTTATAGCTCAGTTACAACAACTACTTAAGGATCTCTGCTTGGAAAACAAAATCACCTGTTGGCAGGGAGCAAAGCCACCCTTGGGCCAGTGTGGTGCAATACTTCAGTAGAACTTGATAAAGATTGTTAATGTTCATCAAGAGCTTTTTTTTTTAGTCAGTATCCCTCACTCTGTTTCACCACTGGTTTGTGGTACTGCAATCAGCTTTGTGATATGGGTGTATGAAGCTGCAAAGGATTGAAACAGGCAGTGGTAAATTGTGGCTCATTATCAGAGATGACTAATCTGGAATCTTTGTGTGAGAAACATGTTTCTCAAAGATGTTATCATGGTCTCTGAACTGGGTAGGTTTACTATCTGAGATTTGCTCCTTTGAACTTGAAGAGATGGGCACCAAGGTGTTTCTAAGGCCTGGTTGCAAAAGAGGGCAGAAGAGGTTTTTTTCTGCTCCTTTCTATAAATAGTACAGATCATGCAATTGGAGACCAATTCCTTACGGGAATGATATTTCCAGGTCACCAAACCAACAGTTATGCCTGAGCCCACTACTAGGAAATGCCCAATTGCCCCAGTGTCTCTTCTTAAGGATGTTCTGATAGAGAAACCCGAAAGAACTGCGGATGCTGTAAGTCAGGATCATAAACAGAAGTTGGTGGAAAAGCTAAACAGGTCTGGCATCATCTGTGATGAAAAAATCAGAGTCAACGTTTCAGGTCCGGTGACCCTTCCTCTGTTCAGTATATAATAAAGGTGTGCAATCACTGCAATTTGTCTACAACAGTGGATTTTAGGAGTCAAATTTAAAGTCAGAAACTGAAAAAGGCAAATTAGTTCAGAATTATTAGTGAATTTAATGTAAATGTCAATAATTAATGATCCAGTTTCAACAGTACTCTGTGGTAAAGAAATCCACAGATTCACTACCTTCTCATCTCTGTCTTAAACGTGCAACGTCTTATTCTGAGATAATGCCTTCCGGTCCTAGATTCTCCCACAAGGGAAAACAACCTGTCCACATCCACCCCGTCAAGTTGCCTTAGAATCTTGCATATTTCAATCAGATTGTTTTCCATTCTTCTAATTTCCAATGAGTACAGGCCCAACCTTCTCAACTTCTCCTCATAAGGTAGCCTTTCTGTCCCTGGCATCAGCCTAGTGAGCACTCTCTAGACTGCCTCCAATACCAATATATCTTTCCTTAGATAAGGGGCTCAAAACTGTTCACAGTGTTCTCGCTTTCATCTGACCAGTGTCTCGTATAATATTAGCAAGGTCTCCCTACATTTATGCCCCATTTCCTTTGAAATAAAAGCCAACATTCCACTTGCTTTCTCTATTACTTATTGAACTTGGATGTTAGCTTTTTGTGATTCAAGGATGAGGACTCCCAAAACCTTCTGTTCTGCAGCTTTCTGTAGTCTTTCCCCAATTAAATAAGGTCCAGTTCTTCTGTTCTTCCTGCCAAATGTATGACTTCCTACTTTCCCACATTATATTCCATCTGCTAAGTTTTTTCCCATTCACTTAACCTGTCTATGTCTGTCTGCAGTGTCTTTGTGTCATCCTCACCACTTAACTTCCTATCTATTTTTCTGTCATCCACAAACAGCTATTAGGACATTCACTTCTCTCATCAAGATTGCTGTAGATGAGATTTAGGTACCTAGGTCCCTCCAATATAATAAAATAGAACAAAGAACTGTGGATGCTGGAAATCTGAAACAAAAACCGAAATTGCTGAAGAAATGACTGAATTGAGAAGGAACTTCTTCACCCAGAGTGTTTTTATTCAATGGAATTCCTTGCCCAGTGAAGTAGTTGACGCTACTTCAGTAAACGTTTTTAAAGATAAGGTAGATTTTTTTTGAACAATAAAGGAATTAAGGGATATGGTGAGAACGCGGGTAAGTGGATCTGATTCCATGAAAAGATCAGCCATGATCTTATTGAATGGCGGAGCAGGCTCGAAGGGCCGGACGGCCTACTCCTGCTCCTAGTTCTTATGTTCTTATGTTCTAAATTCAGCGGGTCTGGCAACAGCTGTGGAGAGAGAAACAGAGCTAACCTCTCAAGTCTAGTTTTGAAGAAGGGTCACTAGACTCAAAGCTTTAACTCTGTTTTCCTCTCTCCACAGATGCTGTCCGATCTGCTGAGTTTTTCAAGAAATTTCTCTTTTAGATTCCTCCAATGTCACCTTTCAGTACATTCCAGTAAGTGTCTTGCTTATTGAGGTGTCTGCAGTGCTCTATGGAATGGGGACTCCTTGAATAATACGTATGTGATAGATTACCACTCCTTATCCAACAAGGACTGATGGGGCAAGTGGCACAGGATAAGGAACCACTTGCACCAAAGTGAATGGAAATGAGAGCCATCCATGGGAGTCAATAGTGAAAATCACATGCATGCCTGTGTCATATCACTCTGATGTTTTTTTCACAATTAGTATAATTTACCTCAGTTGCAACAATCATACAAGAACCCCATATTGTACCAACACAAAACAGTCCTATTTCATACCTTCACTGAGTGTGATAACAGCATAATGAACAATAGATGCTCACATCTGAAATAACAGTTTGCGATCAAGTTTAGATCAATTGTCAATTGCCTATATCCAAGGGTGATTAATGTTGCAGGAGAAGTGGAATTACAACTAAGTCAATAATCTACTCAAAATGTACCAGACTGATTGTATACTGACCCCAAGGGACCCTTTCTGCGCATTTGTGCATGCTTTGAATATCTTTCACGCATATCAATCCTCATCACTCTCTAAAACTGTGAACAGAAAGTAACAGCCTGGAAATTATTACTGGCAATATTGATCGCTGAATGACAGTTTCAGATTTAAAGTTTTATCTGTTGAAAACTGGGTAAATACAACAAGAACAAACTAAGAGATTATTAAAAGGTTCAGAATAGAAGAGACGGAACTTTAAAGCAGCAAAAGGAAAAACCTAAATAATGCATAACCAAATTGGAAACAGAAATTGAAAATGGAAGCAAAAAAGGGAAACGTGGATTTCACAAGTTTCAAAATCTCCCCTCCCCCCACCGCATCCCAAAACCAGTCCAACTCGTCCCTGCCTCCCTAACCTGTTCTTCCTCCCATCTATCCCCTCCTCCCACCTCAAGCCGCACCTCCATCTCCTAC
>NW_025981479.1:4621-5316 GCF_021869965.1 Rhincodon typus | reverse complement strand
CTCCCTCAGCGCTGACACTCCAACAGCTCCCGCTCCCTCAGCCCTGACCCTCCGACAGCGCCCGCTTCCCACGGCGCTGACCCTCCAACAGCGCCCGCTTCCCACGGCGCTGACCCTCCGACAGCGCCCGCTCCCTCAGGCCTGACCCTCCCACAGCGAATTCAGCTGAATTGTGCCATGATTAATGAAATGCAGTTAGTAAGGACAATATCAGTGAAAACGTTGGCTTGGGTCTGTTTGACCTGCGAGAAACCTGGGGCCCAGTGAACAGTGTCTGTTAATGTTTGGATAACAGCCCAGGGCCTGACTGATTGGGCCTGTGTTACAAAGCAGGCTTAGAGTGGATTAGCACTGGGCTTTCTCTCAAGAACATGTTTTTGTCTGTTTCAGAAGGATCTCTGATCCTAAACCAGAAATAAGCAGTATTGAGTTACACAGGAACAGGAGGCCATTCAGCCCCTCCTCCTTGAGCCTGTTACACAGGAACAGGAGGACATTCATCCCTCTCCCCACCCCGATCGAGCCTGTTACATAGGAACAGGAGGCCACTCAGCCCCCCCTCCTCCACCTTGTCACGCCTGTTACAGAGCAACAAGAGGCCCCTCAGCCCCCCTCCTCAGCCTGTTACACAGGAACAGGAGGCCACTCAGCGCCCCCTCCTCAGCCTGTTACACAGGAACAGGAGGCCACTCAGC
>NW_025981479.1:1503-4521 GCF_021869965.1 Rhincodon typus | reverse complement strand
CGGGAAGCCCCTCGGCCAATCAGAGCCCGTCTCTGCTGCGGTGTAAATTGGTGTGCAGATGAGAAAAGTGGGAAGCCACTCAGCGCCCCCTTCCTCCTTCTCGAGCCTGTTACACAGGAACAGGAGGCCATTCAGCGTTCCCCCTTCCCCGATCGAGCCTGTTACCCAGGAACGGGAGGCCACTCCGCACCTCGAATCTCCTCCAACCTTCGACGGTCCCTGACCACTACTCTCCCAGCTTTCCCCACTGTTCCTCGATTCCCTCAGCATCCCCGAAAACCTCCTCTTCCCCGCAGTCCTGAGTCCAGTCAGCGACGGAGAGTCCTCCGAAATTGGCGAAGAACCGCCTTTTTGTCAAGGGAAGAAACTTCTCCCGCCTGGTCTTTCCAAAGAGGCCGGATCCCCTCATCCCGAAACCGCGAGCTCCCCCCCGCCTCCTTTTTTGTCACCTCTGTTCTTTCGTGCATGTGAGCTACTTTCACAAGACCGGGACATCGTTGGGACCAGTGCGGTTCTGAACAGCAGGGACAAGTTCTGGGAAGCGACAGGCGACTGAGAGTCAGAGTTGAGTGTCAAGAATAAATCACTGTGCCGTGGTGGGGGGGGCGGTGTCAGAATCTTACAGTCCGTGCTGGGGAGAAGTAGCAAGGGGCTCGGGAGAAACCTGCACGCATTGTTGACTGAGAGAGCGAGACTTGGCCAGCAGCGGAGCACAATCAGAGCCGGGGTAACTATCACGGGGCGGTTTCAGTTGGGTCAAGCTAGCTACCGGTCAAATAGTTAAGAGCACTCCTGCAAATGAACTTTCCAGTGGCATGTAGGAGAAACTCTTCATGGAGTCATGCAGCACAGAACCAGACCCTCCAGCCCAACCAGTCTTTTTTTTTCACAGCACAGTACAGGCCCTTCGGCCCTCGAAGTTGCGCCGACCCAGACTAACCTAGTCCCACCTGCCTGCTCCTGGCCCATATCCCTCCAAACTTTTCCTATCCAAATCCTTAGCAAAATGTCTTTTAAATGTTGTAACTAAGGTTTTAGAGCAGTTTTGTAGCTCGGCTTGTGGATGTTGTGGTTGGTTGACTGGTTCGTTGTTTCGCAGACGTTTCGTTACCCTGCCGGGTAACATCGTCAGTGCAGCCTCCGCTGAAGCGTTGGTGTGTTTCTTGAACTGTTATTTAAACTCTGGAGTCCGTTGAGCTGGATTACCTCACTTCCAGTCTTCCTTCGCAATGGAGTGTATATGGGGTCGAGCTCTATGTGTTTGTTGATGGCTTTCTTAGCGGAGAACCAGGCTTCTAGGAATTCCCATGCCTGTCTCTGCTTTGCATGTCCCAGGATCTTGGTGTTGTCCCAGTCGAATTGGTGGCTCTCCTCATCCATGTGGATGGAGATGATTGAATATTGGTCGTATCTTTTCGTTGCCAATTGGTGTTTGTGTACCCTTGTTGTTAATTTCCTTCCTGTTTGTCTGATTTTAGTGTTTGTCACAGTCTCTGCAGGGAATCTTGTATATGACATTAGTCCTGTCCATAGTGGGTAGTGGGTCTTTGGTTCATTTTTGGAATCCATCTGGTTCACTAATGTCCTTTAGGGAAGGAAAATGCCATCCTTACCTGGTCTGGCCTACATGTGACTCCAGACCCACAGCCATGTGGCCGGCACTTAACGGCCCCCTGGGCAATTAGGGACAGGCAATAAATGCTGCCCGGCCAGCAACACCCTCATGCTATGAATGGATTAATATAATGTCCACCAAGGCTAGCTCCTGATCGCCAAACCCTGTCAGAGCATTAGCTCAGGGGTCTCTGGAGTAGGAGCCCAGACGCTACCTGCCCCCTGGAAGAAGTAGGAGGCCACTCCGCCATTTCTGGGGCGGCTGGTGCGGACGGTAACCCCTCGGCTTCACAGATACCCCTACAGAGGGTGGGAGGGCAGAAAATCTACCGTGGTCTGGGCCTCCACGTAACTCCAGACCCCGCGGCGACATTGCCCGCTTCTGAAGCGCACTCCGAAATGGGCGCCAAGGGGTAATTAGGGACAGTAGCCCGGCCTGCGATGCCTGCGTCCTGCGAGAGATTGGAAATAAAAGCTATTTCACGGCCCGTTGGAGAGCGTTCCTGATCTCGGAGCGGCGCTGGGAGAGGGACGGACGCTGGGCTCAGGGCTCACCTTCAGGGCCGGAGGGAGACCGGACGGCATGGCTCTGAATCTGTTACGACCCAGGCGTAGGTACAGCAGGTTCGTCAGCGGGCGCAGGGCACTGGGGTTCACATTACCGTCATTCAGGCCGTTCCCTTCCAGGTCGAGGGTGAGGAGCTGGTGCAGGCCTGCAGCAAGGGGACAAGAGACAGGAGAGCGGGGGAGACAGGGGGAGCGTGGGAGAGACAGAGGGGGAGAGACAGAGGAGAGAGAGAGAGTGACGGGGACAGAGGGAGAGACAGGGGGAGGGAGACAATGTGAGAGAGAGGGAGAGAGAGGGGGAGAGAGAGTGAGAGACAGAGAGAGAGGTAGGAAAAGAGAGAGGGGGAGTGAGACAGAGGCGTGCGAGAGGTTGGGAAAGGGGAGGAGAGAAGGTGGGGAGAGTGGGGGGTGGGGAAGGAGACAGAGATGGGGAGGGAGAGAGAGGGAGGAACACACAGACAGAGAGAGAGAGACAGACAGAGAGAGAAAGAATGAGAGAGACAGAGGGAGAGATGGGATGAGGGAACGGGTAGGAGAGAGAGAGAGAAAGAGAGAGAGAGTCAAAGAGGGAGAGAGGAACAGGGAGATGCAGAGAAACGGAGGTTTAAAAATAGACATGGACAATGACATGGATATTTTGAGATGAGCCTCAGCACTGACCCTCTGACAGCGCCCGCTCCCTCAGCACTGACCCTCCGACAGCGCCCGCTCCCTCAGCACTGATCCTCCGACAGCGCCCGCTCCCTCACCCACCGACAGTGCCCGCTCCCCTCAGCACTGACCCTCCCACAGGACCCGCTCCCTCAGCACTGACCCTCCCACAGCACCCGCTCCCTC
>NW_025981479.1:0-1403 GCF_021869965.1 Rhincodon typus | reverse complement strand
GCGCTGACCCTCCGACAGCGCCCTGCTCCCTCAGCGCTGACCCTCCGACAGCACCCACTCCGTCAGCGCTGAACCTCCGTCAGCGCTGGACCTCCGAACGTGCGGCGCTCCCTCATGTGTGATAGTGACAATTCTTGCAGAAAGAGTAAAACAGAAGCGTCTGATCGAAACAGTGAGGGGTTGTGGAGTTCTGAGCCAAGTAGGTGTGTCGCTGAAGCTTAGACTGCAGGTACAACACGCAATCAGGAAAGCTGGTAGGATTAATCGCGAGGAGAAATTAAGAACAAGAGTTGGGAGGCGATGTTTCGGTGAGACAGGGCGATGGTGGGACCACATCGGGAATACTTTGTCTAGGATTGGTCTCCTATTCAAGGCAGGATGTCAATATGGATGGAGGCCATTCAGGCAAGGTTCACCAGACTATCCCTGGGTGTGGGGCAACGCAATCTGGGAGGAACTGTCTGGAGGACAGACTGGAGTTTTATCAGCCGGAGTTTGGGAGAATAATGATCGACGTGTGTAAGATCCTGAGGGGGAGAGGTGCTTGCTCCTGTTTAGAATGAGAGGTGGGAACGAACAGGGCTCACCACTTCAAGGTGCAGACTGGGCGGCGCGGGTGGGCGTGGGAAACGTTTTCTCTCAGAGGCGTGTGAGTCTTTGGGATTGTCTCCCCTTAAAATCGGGTTTGGGGCGGAGGGGGGGGACAACTAGGGCAGCATTATAATTGTCCAATAATTAATATCACATCTTGACGCAAGAGCCATTTTCTTAAGGCAGACGGGAAGGAGAGATACGCAAACGGGGGAGAGGGGTGGAAGGTTATGGAAGGGTGTTAGGCTGGGTTGGGGAGTGGGCAGATGGGCTACAGGGCTGTTGAGTGGGCTGGTAGTACGGAGAGGGACAGAGTGGCCTGGTTGGAGGGCGCGAAGATCTAAAGTGTGGTGTGCCCACATTGGAAGGGACTGTTCTGAGTTAGGGTAAAGACCAGGCTGAAGGGTGGTTCCACCCGTCATGTGCCAGGCCACCCTCCAGCCATGCCCTGACCTCGGAAGCTGTGGCGGTGCAGCCCCTGTAGTCGATTATCGTTCATCTTCAGCTCCTTGAGGGAGGCCGGCAAGCGAGGCACGCGGTCGATTCGGTTCCCATCCAGATTCAGCCTCCTGAGTTTGGTCAGGTTCTGGAGATGGGAGGGGGGGAGAGAGAGAGAGAGAGAGAGTGAGTGTGTGTGTGAGACAGAGAGAGAGAGAGAGTGAGTGTGTGTGTGACAGAGAGAGAGAGGGAGAGAGAGTGAGAGAGAGAGAAAGAGAGAGGGAGAGAGAGAGTGACAGAGAGAGCGTGTGACAGAGAGACAGAGAGTAAGAGAGAGAGAGACAAAGAGAGAGAGTGAATGGGAGACGAGAGAG
>NW_025981478.1:0-5316 GCF_021869965.1 Rhincodon typus | reverse complement strand
GGCCTGCTGTGTTCATCCAGCCCTGCACCTTGTTGTCAAGGTAAAGTTGCTGTAGTCTGAGCAGACATGAGGGCTGCTCTCTCATTAGAGTGGGATGACTGTTGGTGGTCACCACACCTCAGGCAAGGAGAGGTACAGAAGGAGAGACTTACATGGTAACCTTAACAGTGCGGGAGTTGAACCCATTCTATTGGCATCTCTCTGCATTAATCAGTGGTGAGGGGCATGCAGGGGTGGCAGATTCAAAAAGAAACCCCTTTTGTTGCGCTAACATGATCGAAACTCAGGTTTGTTTACAAATTCTTCCCAGTAACGTCAACCATTCCCGGCTCTCCACCACCCCCCTCCACCCCGATTCTTGCCAGCAAGCTGGCTTTCTGCCAAAACTGCTGTCTCCTCACTAATTCTGTTTTCCTGAAGTACGACTCTCTCATTGACTCCAAAAAAGGTACGTTGGTAAAAAGAGAAGGCTTTATCAGGAAATCTTGCAGGCTTCATCAAACACAAATGGTCACAGCACACGCCAGGGTGGATTTTAACAGATGAATGAGAACACGACGCATTTCTGGCCAGCATTACCCCAGAGATTCCTAACTCTCCCTCCTCCAATGCCTCTCCTGCTGTTCCAAATACCATCTGAACTCTCACCTCCACCCCCACCCCCACCTCCCCCCCACCACCCGAATAAGGTTGCTTAGTTTCCCAGCTTTGTGACTTTAGCTGTGTGAGTGTACAAGTGTACCTTACCAAGCTTCTAGTGCAGTGTAATAAACCGCTGAGAGGGGTCTGGTCATTTAACATTGTTGCATACACGCATACACACACGTGCACATGCCCACACACACGCGCGCGCACACACGAGTTGCAAACACTTAAGGCATCAGCTCTGGTCACTGGAACAAGTGTAGGCTATTTGACCCATTGAGTCGACTTTCCCATTTGATAAAGTCACAGCTAATTGTATTGTGGCCCCAACTCCGCACTCCTGCTGGTCCCTCATGACCCCATGACCCCCAGCTCGTCTGTCAATCAAAACTCTAACTCAGCCTTGAATATATTCAATGAACAATGGCATGGAGATGCTGGTGTTGGACTAGGGTGGATGAAGTCAGAAATCACAGGACATCAGGTTATAGACCAACAGGGTTTATTTAAAATCACAAACTTTTGGAGCGCTGCTCCTTCATCAGGTGAAGTGGAGGGAAGCGCACAGGCACAGAATGTACAGGTGGAGAGATAATGCAAGATAATTCCAGGTAATTAAGAATGTCAATAGGTAAGTGGAAGTCGTGTGAGTGGAGTATTGACAGGCTCAATAACAAGTCTGTCCACGCTCCACTCACACTGAACCTGGTCAGAGATATTCTTATGATGGAGTGGGGAGGATTTGAATGTCGGCCTCTTAGCTTAGAGATAGGGACATTACCACTGCACCACTGGAACCCCAAACTACATGCTCAGACAATTAATAGTCACCACCAGTTTCTTCTCAGCTTTGATTAAAATATGTAGAACCTGAACAACACAATTAACAAAGCAGACATTAGCAAAAGAGTATGTTGGAGGGACGGAGGAAAATCATTGACCTTGGAGCACATTGCAATTGATCCTGCTCGCAACAAACATCTCCAGGGACTTGCCTATGGAGCCAGAACAACAGTGAACAAGGTACATCATTTCAGCGTTCACAGCAGGTGAAAATTAAAATCCCCCTCCCATATTTCCAGGCTCCATAAAGATCAGGAAGTCAAAGAAATTTCTTGCCGCTCATGACAATGAAGCTCAGGCACACTGGTTACCAACTCCCTTCACCACTATCGTACCAGCTCCCCGGTCCACAAGAAATGCAACCCAAGGAACCAAAAAGAATACTAGATAACAAGGTGTGGAGCTGGATGAATACAGCAGGCCAAGCAGCATCAGAGGAGCAGGAAGGCTGACGTTTCGGGCCGAGACCCTTCTTCAGAAATCTGCTATCTCTGAACCAAAAAGAATACATCTTCTGAAACACTGGTAAAGTAATAAGGTGTCCTGAGGCAAAAGGAAAGTTCAACTGAGCTTGGTAAGAAGATATTTAGGCAGATGAGCAAAAACTTGGCCATAGGAGTGGGTTTTAAGGAGTGTCTCAAAGGGAGAAGTGCAGTGGGTTAGTGGGGAATCCCAGGCTCTTAAAGACGCAGCCACCGATTAGAGCAATTAAAATGGAGATCCTGGAGAAGACATGAGGAAGGGTCAGGGTGGGGTGGGGAAGATGCAGAGGAATATTAGACAGGCAGGGAGTGGTAAGGGCATAGAGGAATTTGAAAACAAGGATGTGAGAGAGAGTGTGTGAGAGTGAGAAACAGTGTGACAAAAAGAGTAAGAGATAAAGAGTGAGAGAGTGAGAGAGAGAGAGAGAGAGTGTGAGAGATAGAGAGAGTGTGAGGGACAAAGAGTGGATGACAAAGTGTGAGAGAGTGTGTGTGAGAGAAAGGGGGAGAGAGAGGGGAAAGAGAGGGGAGAGAGGGGCGGAGGGGGATGGGGGATGGGGGACAGAGAGACGGGGATAGAGAGTTTGAGGGACAAAGTGTGTGTGGGAGAGAGACAGAGAGAGAGAGAGGGTGACGGAGTGTGTTAGAGAGTGTGTGAGAGAGACAGTGTGTGTGAGAGATAGCATGTGAGAGACAGCGAGAGAGACAAAGTGTGAGAGTGTATGAGAGAGAGAGAATGTGCGAGAGAGAGAGAGAGTGTGAGAGAGTGTGAGAGAGAGAGAAAGAAAGTGAGGGAGTGAAAGAGAGTTTGAGGGAGAAAGAATGTGAGGGAGAGAGAGGAAGTGGGTGACAGAGTGTGAGAGAATGTGTGTGATAGAGAGTGTGGGGGAGACAGTGAGAGAGAGAGTGAGAGTGTGTGAGAGAAAATGTGAGAGAGGGAGGGAGGCAGAAGGGGGAGTAAGCGAGAGCGTGAGGGACAAAGACTGTGAGAGATAGTGTGGGAGAGGGAGAATGAGAAAGTGTGAGGGAGGGAGAATGAGAAAGTGTGAGGAAGACAGAAAGAGTGAGAGAGAGCGAGTGCGTGTGAGAGACGGCATGACAACTTTAAAACCGAGGTGTTGCTGAAACAGTAGCTGGTGTAGATCAGTCAGCCTCTAGATGATGGAGGAGCTGGTCTGCGTGTGATTAAGGACAGAGACAGAAGAGTTGTGGATGACCTCCAAAAGGTGGGAGACCAGCCATACATGTGTTTCAATAGTCAGTTTCATGTAGGTTGCAGACAATTGGTTTGATCTCAGACAGGAGAAGGAGAGAATCAGCGGCAAGGGAACAACATGAGTACTGAAGGCAATGGATTTCCCAATATCTAATTGGGACAAAATTCCTGCAGGATTTGATGGTGGACAAGAAGTCTGATAATTTAATGGCAGTGGTGAGGTAGAGTTAGGCATCGTCAGACTGACATGGTACTTTCAGATGACGTTTCCAAAAATAGTTCAGAAATGGAATCCTTGGGGGTGACCAGACATAATGGTGTGGGAGCTAATGTAGAAGCCATTGCAAGTGAATAGGTTTAGACAGACTAAGAACAGAACCCAGTGACTGGCATCCCACCCACTGAGGATACCATGGGAGAGACAGTGGAGGAGGATTATTTTATATACAATTGGCAGGTCCAGCATTCATAACTGCCCTTCAACTGAGTGGCTTGTTAAGCCATTCAAGAGGGAAGTTAAGAGCCAACTACATTGTTGTGGATCTAAGGGCAGCGGATTTCCTTCCCTAAGGGGCTTTGGTGTGGCCAACCATGTCAAAGGCTACAGACAGTTTGAGGAAGACAAGGAAAGATAGCTTACATCTGCCACACAGTTACAGAAAACATCTTCAGTGGTCTGGGCAGTAAATACTGGAATTGCCTCCCTAGTCTCTCTATCTCACTCTCTTACAAACAGTGTCTTAAAAACAAGCTCTTTGAACAAACATTTGGTCCTGCCCCTAATGTGTCCTTCTGTGACTCAGTGTCAAATTATGCCATAAAGTCTGCGATGAAATTTCCTGGGATATTATTGATGTTCCTCTGCAGCTCAGCATGCTGTTTGACACTTCATTCCCCATCTGATCATCTTATCATTCTCCATCGAGTTACATCAGGGAGGTAATCACTTCTCTTTCATCTGTGCTTCTGAGTGTACAGCACCGAGTGCGACCTGAGCTTAATGGCCATCAATATATTGATGCTGCTTCTAAGCTTAGGATTTCACACTGGGTGGAAACTCACATTGAACAGTAATTCTGTGTTGGGATCACACGACCACAATGACAAGATTCAATCAGCAGTCCCAGCCTGTGGTTAAGATGTGATTTGGAGATTGCGCTAATGCTGACAAGGGTTAACACAAAAAACTTGCGCAAAATTTCACAGTTCACAAACTCCGCATGGAGCAGCTCACTGAAAACTGCCTGTGATCAGCCTGGAAAAGAAATTCCTTCTCTTTACAAGCCAATCACTGTGGTCAGAATTGTTAAACTTCTAATTGTCACAACAATGGGGTGCGGAGGGAGAAGAAATGATAAAAGGAATGATATCTCGCACATTATTTGAAACTAAAATTCACCTTGAAATGGACATGTCTCTAGACAGAATCCATTCCTATATAGACAGTGGTGCAGTGGTAAGATCAGTGAATGGGTAATCCAGAAACCCAGACTGATGTTTGTGGAGATAGTGGGTTGAAATCCCACCATGGCAGCTGGTGCAAATAAAATTTAATTTTTAATGAATCTGGAGTTAAAGATCGTTAATAAAGAACTAGAATGAAAAGCTTATCTCAGTTATGTGCCATGAAACTATCACTGATTGTCATAAGAATCTATCTGGTTTATTACTGGCCCTTTTAGGGAGGGAAATCTGCCGTCCTTACCTGGTCTGACCTAGATGTGACTCCAGACCAACCACCTCCCTCCAATATGGCCAGGCAAGCCACTCAGTTCAACAGCAATTCATTCAAGGGTTGGTGCTGGTCTTGTCAGTGACATCCAGATCCCAAGAAAGAATAAGCATTTGGGGAGGGTGTGGGGCGTTGTGCAGGAAGAGAGAGAGGGGGGAAGAGACAGAGGGGTGGGGGGGAGAGAGAGAGGTGGGGGAAGAGGTGGGGGGGGAAGAGGTGGTGGGGGGAAGAGACAGAAACAGAGAGAGAGTTGGGGGGAGAAAGAGACAGAGACAGAGAGAGAGAGAGAGAGAGAGAGGAGGGGGGGGGAAGAGACAGAGAGAGAGAGAGCGAGACAGAGGGGCAAGAGACAGAGAGAGAGAGAGGCGGGAAGAGACAGAGAGAGAGAGAGAGAGGGG
>NW_025981477.1:4468-5316 GCF_021869965.1 Rhincodon typus | reverse complement strand
CTGGTGTTGGGGAATGAGCCTGGCCAGGTGGTTGAAGTTTCAGTGGGGGATTACTTTGGGAATAGTGAACACAATTCCGTAAGTTTTAGAATCATCATGGACAAAGACGAGAGTGGTCCTAAAGGAAGAGTGCTAAACTGGGGGAAGGCCAACTATAGCAAAATTCGGCAAGAGCTGGAGAATGTGGATTGGGAACAGCTGTTTGAGGGTAAATCCACATTTGATGTGTGGGAGGCTTTTAAAGAGAGGTTGATTAGAGTGCAGGACAGACATGTCCCTGTGAAAATGAGGGATAGAAAGGGCAAGATTAGGGAACCATGGATGACAGGTGAAATTGTGAGACTAGCAAAGAGAAAAAAGGAAGCATACGTAAGGTCTAGGCAATTGAAAACAGACAAAGCTTTGGAAGATTATCGGGAAAGTAGGACCAATCTGAAACGAGGAATTAAGAGGGCTAAAAGGGGTCATGAAATATCTTTAGCAAACAGGGTTAAGGAAAATCCCAAAGCCTTGTATTCATACATAAGGAGCAAGAGGGTAACTAGAGAAAGGGTTGGCCCACTCAAGGACAAAGGAGGGAAGTTATGCGAGGAGTCAGAGAAAATGAGTGAGATTCTTAATGAGTATTTTACATCAGCATTCACTGAGGAGAGGGACATGACGGATGTTAAGGTTAGGGATAGATGTTTGATTACTCTAGGTCAAATCGGCATAAGGAGGGGGGAAGTGTTAGGTATTCTAAAAGGCATTAGGGTGGACAAGTCCCCAGGTCCGGATGGGATCTATCCCAGGTTAATGAGGCAAGCGAGAGAGGAAATAGCTGGGGCCTTAACAGATATCTTTGCAGC
>NW_025981477.1:3065-4368 GCF_021869965.1 Rhincodon typus | reverse complement strand
GATATCTTTGCAGCATCCTTGAGCACTGGTGAGGTCCCGGAGGACTGGAGGATTGATAATGTTGTCCCCTTGTTTAAGAAGGGTAGCAAGGATAATCCAGGTAATTATAGACCGGTGAGCCTGACGTCAGTGGTGGGGAAGCTGCTGGAGAAGATACTGAGGGATAGGATCTATTTACATTTGGATGAAAATGGGCTTATTAGTGATAGACAGCATGGTTTTGTGTAGGGAAGGTCATGTCTTACCAACTTGATAGAATTCTTTGAGAAAGTGACAAAGTTGATAGATGAGGGAAGGGCTGCAGATGTCATATACATGGACTTCAGTAAGGGGTTTGATAAGGTTCCCCATGGTGGGTTAATGGAGAAAGTGAAGTCACATGGGGTCCAGGGTGTACTAGCTAGATGGATAGACAACTGGCTGGGCAACAGGAGACAGAGAGTTGTAGTGGAAGGGAGTTTCTCGAAATGGAGAACTGCGACCAATGGTGTTCTATAGGGATCTGTGTTGGGACCACTGTTGTTTGTGATATACATAAATGATCTGGAGGAAGGTATAGATGTTCTGATTAGCAAGTTTGCAGATGACACTAAGATTGGTGGAGCAGCAGATAGTGAAGGGGACTGTCGGAGAATGCAGCAGAATATAGATAGATTGGAGAATTGGGTGGAGAAATGGCAGATGAAGTTCAATCCAGGCAAACGCGAGGTGATGCATTTTGGAAGATCCAATTCAAGAGCGAACTATACGGTAAATGGAAAAGCCCTGGGGGAAAATTGATGCACAGAGAGATCTGAGTGTTCAAGTCCATTGTACCCTGAAGGTGGCAACGCAGGTTGATGGAGTGGTCAAGAAGGCATACGGCATGCTTTCATTCATCGGACGGGGTATTGAGTACAAGAGTTGGCAGGTCATGTTGCAGTGTTATGGACTTTGGTTCGACCACATTTGGAATACTGCGTACAGTTCTGGTCGCCACATTACCAAAAGGATGTGGATGCTTTGGAGAGGAAGTTCACCAGGATGTTGCCTGGAATGGAAGGCGCTAGCTATGAAGAGAGGTTGATTAGATTAGGATTATTTACATTAGAAAGACGGAGGTTGAGGGGGGACCTGATTGAGGTCTACAAAATCATGAGAGGTATAGACAGGGTGGATAGCAAGAAGCTTTTTTCCCAGAGTGGGGGACTCAATTACTAGTGGTCACGATTTCAAGGTGAGAGGGGAAAAGTTTAAGGGAGATATGCGTGGAAAGCTCTTTACGCAGAGGGTGGTGGGTGCCTGGAATGCGTTGCCAGCGGAG
>NW_025981477.1:495-2965 GCF_021869965.1 Rhincodon typus | reverse complement strand
AGGATCTGGATCGGCGCAGGCTTGGAGGGCCGAAGGGCCTGTTCCTGTGCTGTAATTTTCTTTGTTCTTTGTTCTTTGTTCTAAATCAGCTGGAGAGGGGTCAGAAGAGATTTACCAGGATATTGCCCGGTATAGAAGGTCTGAGTTGTTAAGAAAGGCTGGATAGGCTGGGGCTTTTTTCTTTGGAGCATAGGAGGTGGAGAGGTGACCTGCTAGAATTTTATAAAATAAGGAGAGTTATAGATAGAGTTGATGGTTGCTGTCTTTTCCCTAAGATGGCGAATTTTAAGATCGGGGGCACAAAACTTGCATGTGGTCTGGCACCCGGTAAACTCACGTTTTTAAGGTGAGAGGAGAGAGATTTAAAAAAAGACACTAAGAGGTTAATTTTTTACACAGAGAGTGGTTCATGTGTGGAATGAACTTCCTGATGAAGTGGTGGATGTGTGCACAGTTACAATGTTTGAAAGACATTTGGATGGATATATGAATAGGAAAGATTTGGAGGGATATGAGCCAGGAGCAGGCAGGTAGGAGTATTTTAGTTTGGCATTATGTTTGGTATGGACTGCTTGGACTGAAGGGTCTGTTTCCATGCTGTATGACGCGATAGCTCTATGACTTCAACAGGCCACCAAGGTGTACAGATAAGGGTAAAGATCTATTTTAACAGGTATCAGTCAGAGGGGTGCAGCAGACTGCTTGCCAGAAGCAGGTCAGTGCTTTAATATTCCAATGAGGAATTGTTTGTCTGAAGCTGGAGCAGTACAACCCTGGAGTAGACCCTCTGCTCCACCAGCTGCAACGTATACTATTTCCGTTTGTGTTGCATTGCGCATTCCCTGCAACGAAATACTCATGACCTCATTAGGCTCACCCTCTGACTTGTGCATCTGTCCTTCACACGTCATTTTTTGTGGTGTTACCTCCTGTAAGTCAGCCTTACTCACTGTTACTTTTAACTCGACCCAGAAATCCCCATCCACACTAACCAGCCAAACCTTATTGATACTTTGCAAATCAATTTTTTTTTTCACTTCTGTATTTGTCTCAGCAATGAGCCAAGTGTTTTTGATAGATTAGTGAACAAAAAATCAGGTAGATTTCCTTTTATTACTTCATAATGTTTCACACCCAACTTCCAATTGAACTGTCTCTCCATGACGAGAGCCCAGTGTATATGAGGGTGGATGCGAGAGGAGAGCTCTGTAGCTCTGTTCCCACTGCTCCACATATCACCAGCTAAAATAAAACTACACAAGAATACACCTTATCAATTTATACTTCACACAAAATTATATGCGAATCAGGTTCGTAAGCAAACACAATTGTTTGTTTACGATCAGGAATAAACATATATAACAAGTATGACATCATTGACCAACATGGAATTCAGGAAGGTAGAGGAGTAAATGGTTATCTCAATTAAAATTACCAAAAGAGTCTCTCTGTTTCTCTTTCCCTGTTCCTGAAAAGAACAGAGAACACAACAAGCTTTCCTGCAGAGATGGAAAAATTCCAAAAGAACAGGCATAGTTTGACCAATGGATTATTTGTGAAGACCAAATGAAAATTTGTTGGATATTTCAGAGTCACTGGACCTGCATTGGAACATGTGTATTCATGTCACCAAACATGCGCCTTTCCCAATGAAGCCTTGTACACACAGATTCTTCAGAAAATACAAGATTTGGATGTTCTTCCAGTCTCTTTCAAAATAAGGAATAGGTTTCAGTCTGAACTGATGTTGTGGTTTTTTATTTTGTTTTTGAATTAGATTAGATTATTTGGAGCAGCTTGTTCACAACAAATATTTCTCGAATTCAGCTTGTTCTTAGCAGACCTTCCTCCAACTCCACCTTATCCTCAGAGCCTTTCCTCTAATCCAGCGTGTTCTTACCAGGCGTTCTGCCAACTCAACATTTTTTTTAAAGCCAGCTTCTGTGCAACTCAGCTTGTTCTCAGCAGATTTCCTCCAAATGAATCAATGCAATAATAACCTCTCCAAGACAGTCACTGTTCAAAACATATTGATTCATGCAACCTCAATCATTTCAGACACTTTTAATCAACCTGCACAGAGATGTGAGGTACACATGGGAAATTTGAATCCAGGCCTGATTTTGTTTGGGGTAGGGACAGTACCACTGCACCACAAGAACCTTACCCGGAACAATCACAGACAGTTACCAGGCAAACCGAGTACAGAAATTGCAACATAGAATATGTTCCTGGCCAATTGAATTGCTTGATACATTTTCTGAGTTGGAGAGATTACTAGCAGAACAAAGTGATTAATCTCCCAACTCAGAATGGGATAAAGACCCTTACTTTATACCCTACAGAAGCTGCCAGGGGATACTGTGGTTACAAAATTTTCCAGTTGTTTGTTTTCCAAAAGACTCACAAGCAAAGATTACGACAGCCAAGTTAACTCTCCGGTGATGGAAAATATTTAGCAATTTGTTTT
>NW_025981477.1:0-395 GCF_021869965.1 Rhincodon typus | reverse complement strand
GTCCAGTTCCAGTCACCCTGCTATAGAAATGATATTATTAAGCTGGAGAGGGTTCATAAAAGATTTCCCAGAATGTTGCCAGGAATGGAAGGTTTCAATCACAGGGAGAGGCTGGATAGGCTGGGACCGTTTTCACTAGAATGTAAGAGGTTAAGGGGTGACCTTATAAAGATTTTTAAAATCATGGTGGATATAAATGAGGTGAATGGCAGGTCCCTTTCATCTAGGGTAGGGGATTTCAAGTCTAGGGGGCATATTTTTAAGCTGAGATGAGAAAGATTTAAAAAAGACATGAGATCAATTTTTTTTGTGCAGGGAGTGGTTTGCATGCAGAATGAACTTACGGAGAAAGTGGTGAATGCAGGTACAGTTGCAACATTTAAAAGACATTTAGA
>NW_025981476.1:0-5316 GCF_021869965.1 Rhincodon typus | reverse complement strand
ACCTAGACCCTTCATCTTTTTCTGATGAAGGGTCTAGGCCCGAAACGTCAGCCTCTCTGCTCCTATGATGCTGCTTGGCCTGCTGTGTTCATCCAGCCTTGCACCTTGTTGTCTCGGATTCTCCAGCATCTGCAGTTCCTACTATCTCTGAAACTATTTTGGATATTGTTGGGGGAGATGGCTCACCAGGAGAAGGCAGCAGTAGCCAGGTTCATGGCACCGTGGCTGGCTCTGCTGTACAGAAGGGCGGGAAAAAGAGTGGAAGGGCTATAGCCATAGGGGATTCGATTCTAAGGGGAGTAGATAGGCGGCTCTGTGGTCGAAAATGAGACTCCCGAATGGTTTGTTGCCTCCCAGGTGCACGGGTCAGGGATGTCTCAGATCGACTGCAGGACATTCTGAAGGGGTAGGGTGAACAGCCAGCTGTCATGGTGCATATAGGCACCAATGATATAGGTAATAAACGGGATGAGGTTCTACAAGCAGAATTTAGGGGGTTAGGAGCCAAGTTAAAAAGTAGGACCTCAGAGGTAGTAATCTCAGGATTGCTACCAGTGCCACATGCTAGTCAGAGTAGAAATGAAAGAATAGGCAGGATAAATGAGTGGCTTGAGAGATGGTGCAGGAGGGAGGGGTTCAGATTTTTGGGATATTGGGACCGGTTCTGGGGGAGGTGGGACTATTACAAATTGGACGGTCTACACCTGGGCAGGACTGGAACCAATATCCTAGGGGGTGCTTTTGCTAACGCTGTTGGGGAGGGTTTAAACTAATGTGGCAGGGGGGTGGGAACCAAATGAGGAGGTTAGTGGACAGTAAGGAGGTAGTAACTAAAGCCTGTAAGGAACTAGATAATGAAGTCAGTGTGACTAAGGGGAAGAGTAGGCAGAGAGCAGATGATGAATGCAAAGGGACAGGTGGTCTGAGGCGCATTTGTTTTAATGCGAGAAGTGTAGTAGGTAAGGCAGATGAACTTAGGGCTTGGATTGGTACCTGGGAGTATGATGTTATTGCTATTACTGAGACTTGGTTGAGGGAAGGGCAAGATTGGCAACTAAATATCCCAGGATATAGATGCTTCAGGCGGGATAGAGAGGGAGGTAAAAGGGGTGGAGAAGTTGCATTACTGGTCAAAGAGGATATCACAGCTGTGCTGAAGGAAGGCACTGTGGAGGACTCGAGAAGTGAGGCAATATGGACAGAGCTCAGAAATAGGAAGGGTGCAGTAACAATGTTGGAGCTGTACTACAGGCCTCCCAACAGCGAGCGTGAGATAGGGGTACAAATACGTAGACAGATTATGGAAAGATGTAGGAGCAACAGGGTGGTGGTGATGGGAGATTTTAATTTTCCCAGCATTGACTGGGATTCACTTAGTGTTAGGGGTTTAGATGGAGCAGAATTTGTAAGGAGCATCCAGGAGGGTTTTATAGAGCAGTATGTAAATAGTCCAACTCAGGAAGGGGCCATACTCGACCTGGTGTTGGGGAATGAGCCCGGCCAAGTGGCTGAAGTTTCAGTAGTGGATTACTTTGGGAACAGTGATCACAATTCCGAAAGTTTTAGAATACTCATGGACAAAGACGAGAGTGGTCCTAAAGGAAGAGTGCTAAATTGGGGGAAGGCCAACTATAGCAAAATTTGGCAGGAGCTGGGGAATGTGGATTGGGAGCAACTGTTTGAGGGTAAATCCACATTTGATATGTGGGAGGCTTTTAAAGAGAGGTTAATTAGAGTGCAGGACAGACATGTCCCTGTGAAAATGAGGGATAGAAAGGGCAAGATTAGGGAACCATGGATGACAGGTGAAATTGTAAGACTAGCAAAGAGGAAAAAGGAAGCATGCATAAGGTCTAGGCGACTGAAAACAGACAAAGCTTTGGAATAATATCGGGAAAATAGGACCAATCTGAAACGAGGAATTAAGAGGGCTAAAAGGGGTCATGAACTATCTTTAGCAAACAGGGTTAAGGAAAACCCCAAAGCCTTTTATTCATACGTAAGGAGCAAGAGGGTAACTAGAGAAAGGGTTGGCCCACTCAAGGGCAAAGGAGGGAAGTTATGCAAGGAGTCAGAGAAAATGAGTGAGATTCTTAATGAGTACTTTGCGTTGGTATTCACCGAGGAGAGGGACATGACGGATGTTGAGGTTAGGTTTAGATGTTTGATTACTCTAGGTCAAGTCGGCATAAGGAGAGGGGGAAGTGTTGGGTATTCCAAAAGGCATTAGGGTGGACAAGTCCCCAGGTCCAGATGGGATCTATCCCAGGTTACTGACGGAAGCGAGAGAGGAAATAGCTGGGGCCTTAACAGATATCTTTGCAGCATCCTTGAGCACGGGTGAGGTCCCGGAGGACTGGAGAATTGCTAATGTTGTTCCCTTGTTTAAGAAGGGTAGCAAGGATAATCCAGGTAATTATAGACCGGTGAGCCTGATGTCAGTGGTGGGGAAGCTGCTGGAGAAAATACTGAGGGGTAGGATCTATTTACAATTGTAAGAAAATGGGCTTATTAGTGATAGGCAGCATGGTTTTGTGCAGGGAAGATCACGTCTTACCAACTTGATAGAATTCTTTGAGAAAGTGACAAAGTTGATAGATGGGGGAAGGGCTGTAGATGTCATATACATGGACTTCAGTAAGGCGTTTGATAAGGTTCCCTATGGTAGGCTGATGGAGAAAGTGAAATTGTATGGGGTCCAGGGTGTACTAGCTAGATGGATAGAGAACTGGCTGGGCAACGGAGACAGAGGGTTGTAGTGGAAGGGAGTTTCTCAAAATGAAGAACTGTGACCAGTGGTGTTCCACAGGGATCCGTGTTGGGACCACTGTTGTTTGTGATATACATAAATGATCTGGAGGAAGGTATAGATGGTCTGATTAGCAAATTTGCAGATGACACTAAGATTGGTGGAGTAGCAGATAGTGAAGGGGACTGTCGAAGAATGCAGCAGAATATAAATAGATTGGAGGGTTGGGCGGAGAAGTGGCAGATGGAGTTCAATCCAGGCAAATGTGAGGTGGTGCATTTTGGAAGATCCAATTCAAGAGCGAACTGTACGGTAAATGGAAAAGCCCCGGGGAAAATTGATGCACAGAGAGATCTGGGTGTTCAGGTCCATTGTACCCTGAAGGTGGCAACGCAGGTCGATAGAGTGGTCAAGAAGGCATACGGCATGCTTTTATTCATCGGACGGGGTATTGAGTACAAGAGTTGGTAGGTCATGTTGCAGTTGTATAGGACTTTGGTTCGACCACATTTGGAATACTGCATACAGTTCCATTACCAAAAGGATGTGGATGCTTTGGAGAGGGTGCAGAGGAGATTCACCAGGATGGTGCCTGGTATGGAGGGTGCAGGCTATGAAGAGAGGTTGAGTAGATTAGGATTATTTAGATTAGAAAGATGGAGGTTGAGGGGGGACCTGAATGAGGTCTACAAAATCATGAGAGGTATAGACAGGGTGGATAGCAAGAAGCTTTTTCCCAGAGTGGGGGACTCAATTACTAGGGGTCACGATTTCAAGGTGAGAGGGGAAAAGTTTAATGGAGATATGCGTGGAAAGTTCTTTACGCAGAGGGTGGTGGGTGCCTGGAACGTGTTGCCAGCGGAGGTGGTAGAGGCGGGCACGATAGCGTCATTTAAGATGTATCTAGACAGATACATGAATGGGCAGGGAGCAAAGGGATACAGATCCTTGGAAAATAGGCGACAGGTTTAGATAGAGGATCTGGATCGGCGCAGGCTTGGAGGGCCGGAGGGCCTGTTCCTGTGCTGTAATTTTCTTTGTTCTTTGTTCTTTTGATTGAAGAAATTGTTCCCCATCTTAGACAGAAACATATTTTGTAATTATGCTCCCAAGTTCTAGACTAATTGAATCTGTTTTGTCAAACCCTCTCAGAATATTATGCCCTGAGCTTCTTTTCCTACCCTTATAAAATTGATGAAGTTGGATCATCTACACCTGCCCTATTCGTTTCCCTGCTATTATATCTTGCCTTGTTCTGCAAAAACATAAAGAGTTTTATATTGAGAATGAAGGGTATAGGCATTGGCCAGAGTATTCAGTGGTTGATTGTGGGGTGGGGTTGCAGCAAAATTGTTTTCAGACAAGATTTCTTTCAGAGATGTTTTGAGAAATATAAGCAGGAAAGACAGCATTACTGTAAATCCTTCTTGGGAAATGTACCAGAAATTTGTGTTGTTTGAGTTGGAGAATTCTGCCCTTCAAATCCTAATTAGGCTTAGAAGTTAAAATGATTGGAGCCTGAAACCAAATAATCAATAAGACATATTGCCAAAGGTGTGGTGCAGCGTACTCGGCTGAGGAGGGGAAAATATAGGATTTCACCAACGTTAGTCTGACATTTTCTTTAAAGAAAATGTAAACCTGCCCTGCATTTTATGTTTTCAGATTTCTAGGATTTGTGTTTTTTAAACTTCTATAGTTCATAACAAAGGGGTTTAAACTGCATTTAAAGCTAAAAATGAAATGTTTCAGTTTTAGTTTTGGTTTGCGCAATTATGACCAGCCATGGATGCCAAAGGTCATTAGCCTGATGTCCACTCTCTGATTAATTCCTGTTTAGCTGAATGGCTTGTGAGTGTGAATAAAGTGACAAGTCTTTGGATTGCCAGAAGGGCAAGTATTGTGTGTGTGTCTCTGCAGTAAAAGCAGCTGAAGTCTGAAAAAAGTTATTTTCTCCCTCAGGTTGTTGTGAGCTGTTGTCCTTAAACAAGAAATAAGAGACTTAGCAGCTAGTGTATAAATCGCCTTGTTCCTCCCGTGAAGTAGTGAAAGAAACTCAACAATAGAGATTGAAGAACAGAAAGCCAAAAGGATCACCTCAGTGAACACAGTGGACTTTTCTTCAGAACTGATTGTAAGAAGGAAAAAATTGGTACATATGCTAAGGAAAGAGTGTAGGAAGGAGTAAGTGATAGATGGAATCCAGAGACAGAGTAAAACAAGTGGGCAGATAAAGGAATGGGTAAATGTCAGCCTGGGAGAATGAATAGCTGCTAGTAGGCCCTGTTAATGGCTGACAATGGTTTGTTTGTGGTAGCAGCCCACGTAATGACAAAGTCTGGTGTGTTCGGGTTAGGGTAAGGACATTATAGAGGGTGCTCAGTCCTTAAAATTATTGAACTGAGATTTCCAGCATTCTCCCTCTCTTCCCCTCCACCCAAATACTCTGTTTTTAGAGACAACAAGGTGCAGGGCTGGATGAACACAGCAGGCCAAGCAGCATCATAGGAGCAGGGAGGCTGACGTTTCGGGCCTAGACCCTTCATCAGAAAAGGCTTTTCTGATGA
>NW_025981475.1:0-5316 GCF_021869965.1 Rhincodon typus | reverse complement strand
CCTCCATCTCCTACCGACCAACCTCATCCCGCCCCCTTGACCTGTCCGTCCTCCCTGGACTGACCTATCCCCTTCCTAACTCCCTACCTACACTCACCTTTCCTGGCCCCATCCCCGCCTCTTCGACCTGTTTGTTTCCTCTCCACCTATCCTCTCCTCTATCCCTCTTCTATCCGCCTCCCACTCTCTCCCTATTTATTTCAAAACCCCCTTCCCCTCCCCCTTTTCTGATGAAGGGTCTAGGCCCGAAACGTCAGCCTCTCTGCTCCTCTGATGCTGCTTGGCCTGCTGTGTTCAGCCAGCCCTGCACCTTGTTGTCTCGGATTCTCCAGCATCTGCAGTTCCCACTATCTCTGTCTCCAAATCTTGCTGGACACAAATATTTCATATTCTACTCGCTTGCATATTTTGTGTGTTACTTTCCAAGTTTCATGACACACATCAGCAGCAAGTTGGCAATGTGATGGACAATCTCAGTGATTGATCTAATGCATTTTTTTTCAGTGCAGAAGTTAAAGCAGAAGCATACTTGATTAAAAACAACCAGGAAGTTCAAGTTAGCGTCCATTTCACTCAGAAGCAGGTCTGATGTAAGTTATGTAGTTTATATATACATTGTAATATCATTTAGAGCTTTTATCTTGAACTAGTGGCATGCGGATTTTGGTATAAGAGGGGCTTAACAAGCCATTTGTTAGCATTTCTGGAGTCATAACTGTTTTTTAAAACCAGGAGGGGGGACAGAACAAAAAATGATAAAAACGAAAGAGTTTCAGGTGATAGTGGGAGTCCGTTGGTATTGGGACAGTTTTACCAGCCAAAGTAAATACTGAGCAGCACTAGCTTGCTTTCTGTTTAGAAGAACCAGGAAATGTCCTTTTATTTGTTTAGGGCTAAAAACCATAGCTTGGAAAGCTTTTGTATTTCAGTTCACAGGAGTCCTGGTTGAAGTTACGTGCATGAAACAGTTTCACCGAGAACAAAGAGTTGGTTCACAGAAGTTAGACAATAACTTATGTCAACGTAAGGATTTTAGCTTAAAGCTAAGAAAGTCTAAGCTCAGTTGTGTGACTAATCAAGGAAGAGGCCACTAAACTCTGAAGACTGGGAACTGAAAGCAGCAGGAGATACATGGGAACACCACCACTATCCTGACTTGAAAATATATTCGCTATTCCTTCTATGTTGCTGGGTCAACTGTTTTATTGTTAAAACTAAATCTGCAGCAATACATGCTTATGTTTCAGTGAAAGACTACCTTGTTAAATAAAAAAACACTACCAAGACACGTTTCAGTTAGGAATCGGATTTGTTTAGTAACAACATTAGTTGAGATCATAACTCAGACCAGACCCAATCATCTCACTAGAATTGTAAGGATGTAGCAGTATGAATCCAAAAAAGACAACAAGAGAAATATATTCCAAGATAGTGGGACACACTGTACCTGTAATGTGAAAGATCAGCGAATGAATATGATAGATCGATATGGGCCAGGATGAGAAGCACTAGACAAGGTTTTAACTCACTCAAAATCCTAGAAATAAATTTGAGATTATTTAACCTAAGTTTAAGGTAAGATAATATCAAAGGTTTCCATAATGGTTCTTAAATTTTTTTTTAAACAATTCTTTTCTCACCTACTTTGCCCTGATCAGTTAACGCCAAGATTACTCATTCCTTTTGGCCCTGTAATGTACTCACATGAAAATATGGTTTCCCTTGTCTTCTGACAATTTATAACATAATAGAGTTTATAATATACTCTATTAAAGTATAAATCCATCACAATGGTGACAACACTTCAAGAATGAAACACATGCATCTGTTGCACACATTCACTGTTGTTCCATTTTAAAAACTTGCACTTAAAAAAAAAAGTTGAAAAGCAATGCATACATGCTAGTTTCTCAGAAGCACTGAATTCTGTTGTGTTAATTCTTGTCTTTGCAGCACAGCTACAGCAAATCATAGTCAATTGAAATCATAAAACTCTTCAGAAATATTACAATTTTTTTTTGTTTTGAGCAAAGGAATTCAGGCTCCAGACAGAAGCATATCCAACTTCTGCCCTTTTATTCTTGAAAAATTTGCTGAGCAATAACTTAGACCAATTACCTGAGTTAACTGCTCCACTTGGCTTGCCATGTAATGGGTCTAACATTTGGGGCCAACTTGCTGATTCCATTCCAAATGGATCCTTTATTACTTTTTCAGCTCCAATGCTTTTAGTTAAAGCTTGTTGAATAGGAGAAAACAGTTATGTAATTCCCACAATTAGAAACAACATGACAAACTCCTGCTGGTATCCTGTGAAACAACTTAGCAAACCTCCTAGTATAATTTCTTGAGATGAGAACTACGTATTACTTAAAAATAAAATTCTTTGGCTTAATATACAAATGGTGAGCTATTTGATTATCCCATCTCGATCCATCTAACTGATTTTACAAAGATTACAGAGCTCTAGATATTTACAGTATGGCTTAAAGGATTCTTTTCTGCTGTAATCAATCCTTCAAAACTTGACTTTTGAGATTGAGATTCAGTCATGAGAAAAGAAAAAGGAGTTGTAACAGTTTTACAAATCTAAAAATTACCGATTCAGGATCAGAATGGTTGCAGCACAGGAGGTCATCCATCCTATCATCGTCATACTGACTCTTGGCAAGAACAAATAAGCTAGTACCACTTCCCTGCCCTTCTCCTTAGCCCTGCAAACCACAACTCTTTTGATTACTTGTCCGATTTTACTTGAACTCCATGACTGAATTTTCCTCCACCACACACACAGGCAGCATACTCCAAATCCTAACCACTCGCTGTACAAAAGTCTTTCCTCATCCTGACATTGGAGTTCTCTGGTTCTCGACTCTTCTGCCAAAGTGAGCACTTTCTACCTACTCTAACCAGACCCCCCCTTGGTTTTGAACACTTTGATTAAATCTCCTCTCAGTCTTCTCTAAGGAGAGTACATCCAGCTTCTTCAATCCAGTCATATGGCTGAAATACTTCAACCCTGGAATCATTGTTGTAAATACTTCCTGCACCCTCTAAAATCTTCACATTCTTCCTAAAGCATCTGCTGAGAAAGAGAACTATATACAATATTCCTACAGACGCCAAACCAATGTTAGATATGTTTTTGTATTCTGTGTCTCTATTTATAAAGTCAAAGTTCCTGTACGCCTTGATAGCTACTTTCTCAATCTGCCCTGCCACCCTTAAATTTGTACACATATACTTCCAGGTCTCTTCATTCCTGTCCGCCTTTTAGAATTTTACCCTTTCTCTGGTCTTTCTCACCTTTCGTATCAAAATGAGTCACTCCACATTTCTCTACATTAACTTTCTTCTACCATATGTCTACAGATTCAGACAACTCTTCCTCTGTCCTTTGATGTCCATCACTAACCTCACTATTCACAATACTACCATGTTTTGTGTCATCTGCAAATTTTGAAATTATGCTTTGGAGACTCAAATTTAGGTTATTAATTTACAAAAAGAAAAGCACTAATCCTAAGTATAGATTCTGAGGAACTCCATTAAATACCTTCCACTCGACTGAAAAACAACCATTCACTACTATCCAGTTTCTTATCACTTAGCCAACTTTTACCCATGCTGCCATCTTTCCCTTTATTCTGTGGGCTTGAATGAACTTCACTGGTAAGCCTAGCATGTACCACTTTATCAACAGCCTTTCGGAAGTCTAGGTACACCACATCAACCACATTACCCTCATCAAATCATTCTGCTCCTGCATCAACAAAAAAATTCAACTGACTTGAGTAAACAATTTGTATTTAACAAATTTGCACTGTCCTTCCTTAATTAATTCGTATTTGTTTAAGTGACTGGCACTTTGTCTTGAATTATCATTTTTGAAAGCTTTCCCATTACTATGGTTAAATTAACTGGCCTGTAGTTGCAGGGTTGATTCTTGCATTTTTTTGAATAAAGGTATAACACTTATAGTTCTCCAGTCCTATGGCACCATGATGCATCGAAGGACTGGAAAAATCATGGCCAGAGTCAAAATGATTTCCTTGCTGCTTCCCCACAACATCCTCAAATACGTCCCATTTGAGTTTTTGGTGATTTATCGACTTGAAATATATCCAAGCCCCTGTCATAATTTCTCTTTATCAATTTAAGCCCATCCAGTGTCTCAGCTAAGTACATTTTACCATGACACTGGCATTATCATGTGATGTAATTATTATACAAAGATATCATTGTATTTTTTGTATCTTCCGAACACTTGACAAAAACCATTTGTAAATATCACAATGGTGCTCAAATGATTGTGACGTTGAATCCATGGCAATTTTTTGAATAAACTCTTCAACCAAAATCATTTACAAGTTGTTCAGTGAATGGAGAAAACAAGTCAAGTGTTATGTTTGCCCCAGAGAAGTCAATTTCTCTCTAATTTTACATTTCAAGCATCTTGTCTACCTTGTTGGACCTTTTTCACTTCAGTGAGGAAACTCAAACAGTATTCATCATCTGGCAGCTCAAAGAGGTAGTTTGTTTGGTCCCCTTGTATACGGATCCTACATAAGCCTAAAAAAGACAAACAAATAATCAATCACAGGAACTGCTTTCACTGACTATTAGTCATTTAGTAAGGAGTACACTTTGAAAGGCCAGTAAGGAGAGTAACTGAGAAACTGAGTTCAAAAGGTAACAAAACCATACTTTGACTGTAGTGGCAGTAAAAGAGGAGTAGAGGTTTTGGGCACAGCAGGGCACAATGTAGCGGTTACTTTAATCCTGCCTGATGCAGCTCAAACAAATGTAGTTGAATACACTCTCCCCAGTAGTGAGGCCAAAAGGATGCATTTACATTTATCTAACACCTTCCAAATCCTTAGAAAATAAGAAACAGGACGGGTAGGACATTTTTCTCTTCAAGCCTGCCCCACCATTCTTTAAGATCATGGTTTATCTGCCCCAGGCCTGAACTCCTCTTTCATGCTGGCTCCTTATAGCACTCAACTTACCGATATTTCAAAAATCTACCTGCCTTCTCTTTAAGTACTTTCAATGATCTAGCTTCTGGGGTAAAGAATTCCAGACTTTAATTGCCCTCAGAGAGAAGAAATTCCTTTGCATCGTAGTTTTAAATGATTGTCCCCTTATTTTGTCACTGTGCTCCCTAGTTCAAGATTCACCCACTAGTGGAAGCAATTTCAATCCCTGGCAAACCCTTTCAAAATCACGGACAACAAGGTGCAGGGCTGGATGAACACAGCAGGCCAAGCAGCATCATAGGAGCAGAAAGGCTGACGTTTCGGGCCTAGACCC
>NW_025981474.1:0-5316 GCF_021869965.1 Rhincodon typus | reverse complement strand
GCCTGCTGTGTTCATCCAGCTCTGCACCTTGTTGTCTCGGATTCTCCAGCATCTGCAGTTCCTGCTATCTCTGATTCAATGTTATATGCTTTATTAACCACACTCTTAACCTGCCCTGCCACCTTCAGTGATTTATACAGATATACAGCTTGGTGCCAATGCTCCTCCACCCTCTGTGGAATAAAACCCTTTATTGTATATTATCTTCCTGTATTTTCTAGGTTGCTTGTGAAAGTTAAGAGGAAAAGTCAACAAACACCAACTTGTTTCTAATCAATTGAAATATCAACCTTTTAAAAGGCAAAAATACAAATCAAGAATCATTAAATAAATTGGTTGACAAAGTAATGTACTAATTTCTCACAATTGTCAAAGGCAGGTGCTTTTAAGTGACAAGCAGTACCTGTTCTTCTTCATCACCGCATCCAAACTTTTCATTTGGAGCACTCTTGATTCCTGGTTAGTTCACCAGGGTGAATGTGCAAACCAATTGGCAAAATAGAAGTAACTTCTAACCTTCTTTTGCGAGGTACAGCTCCTTGAATTTTGCCCTCTTCTGGTTAAACTCAAATTCCAACTGCTGCTTGCTTCGCAAGAAATCAGCCTCGGCTTTTTCCAACTCAGCTAAGCGCTGACGGAGTTTGGCCACTGGAAGACAAACAGGATGGCCAGATGAACAAGACATCACGAACAGTTGGTTGAACCATGCAGCAAGTCAACTAACACATATCACTGCTTACGAAACCAGTTCTGCTGAAACAGATGAAACGCAACAATTCTCAAAAATGTCAGAAGGAAACTGGAATGGTCAGAATGAGTTCACTTCAACTGAAGATATATTTAGCCAGGTTACAATCCACAGATATACTATTCAACAACTAGAACAGTGATCAGGAATGGATTTGGCAAATACTCTATATGGTGGAAACTAAATCAAAACAAATTCAAATAATAATTTCCTAATGTTTAAACATAAAATCCTATGGAAGCGAAATCTATCCTTTCAAACCAACTACACAAATACCAATTTTTTTCTAGTTTACAAAAGGAGGAAACACTGCATGTAAGCTCTGCAAAAACTTACAAAGTTTCTGTCTGATATAAAAGAAGCACCGACATCTTTTAATTTTCCTTTATACCCGAGGCTAGTTTGAAGTATGAGCACCGTGGAGATAATGATAAATGTATACTAAGCAGGAAGGTGAAAAGAGTGGTGACACTCAGAGGGGCCAGAACATGGTTAAAGGCTTCACGAGACTTCAGCAGGGAAGGAGGTTGGTGGCAAGGTAGATGTAGATATGCTCATTTGAAGGAAAATGATCGGTCCTGGGTCCACTGTTGTTAGATATTTATTTAATTTATTCATTTAAACAATTTAGATGAGAATATAGGAGGCATAGTTAGTAAGTTTGCAGATGACACCAAAATTGGTGGTATAGTGGACAGTGAAGAAGGTTATCTAAGAGTATAAAGTGATCCTGATCAACTGGGCCAGTGTACTGAGAAATGGCAGATGGAGTTTAATTTAGATAAATGCAAGGTGTTGCAGTTCAGTAAGAGAAATCAGGGCTAGACTTACAGTTAATGGAAGGGCCTTGGGGAGTATAATTGAACAGAAAGACCTAGGGGTTCAAGGACACAGTTCCTTGAAAGTGCCGTCACAGATGGACAGGGTGGTAAAAGCAGTGTTTGCATGCTTGCCTTCAAATCGGTCAGAGCGCTGAGTAGAACAACGAAAACAGTTGCTGGAAAAGCTCAGCAGGTCTGGCAGCATCTGTGAAGAGAAATCAGAGTTAATGTTTCAGGTCTGGTGAACCTTCCTTAGAACAAGGTCCGAGGAAGGGTATCTGGACTCAAAACCTTAATTCTGATTTCTCTTCACAGATACCGCCAGACTTGCTGAGCTTTTTTAGCAACTTCTGTTTTTGTTTCTTGATTTACAGCATCTGCAGTTCTTTCAGTTTTCAATGAGTACAGGAGTTGGTATATCATGTTACAGCTGTACAAGAATTGGCAAAGCCACATTTGGAGCATTGCGTACAATTCTGGTCACACTGCTATAGGAAGAACGTTATTAAACTGGAAAAGGTGCAACAAAGATTTATAAATATGTTACTAAGACTGGAGGGCTTGATTTGTAAGGAGAGGCTGGATAGGCTGACTTTTTTATGCTGGAGCATAGGAGGCTGAGGGGCGACCTTATAGAAATTTACAAAATCACGAGGAGCATAGATAAGGTGAATAGCCAAGGTCTTTTCCCCAGGGTAGGGGAGTTCAAAACATAGGTTTAAGGTGAGGGGGAAAAAGTTTAAAAGAGACTTGAGAGGCAATGTTTTCCACACAGAGGGTAGTGTGTATATGGAGCAAGCTGCCAGAGAAAGTGGTAGAGGCAGGTAAAATTACAATGTTTAAAAGACATTTGAACAGGTACATAGATAAGAAAGGTTTAAAGGGATATAAGCTAAACATAGTTCAGGAAACCCAGTCTGCATATGGAATTGGGCCAAAGGGTCTATTTCTGTGCTGTATGACTCTAAAAGCAGGATTGATGTAAGTTAGTGTTGAAAGAGTAGAACGCACATGCAAAGAGCACAGAGCTGGTGAACAATAAAGGCAGGAAACAGCAAGGTTTGCATGAAATGTTTCAGGGAGCATTTGAATCTTGCATGTCACATCTCTGGGGTGCATGAATCTCAACAAGGACCAATGTTATGAATGGACATACCATGGTACAAAGTAAGAACGACAACGCAGCAATCCAGACAACTTGTAGTTTGTCAAAGTGAAGCTGAGAACTGCAGCAAGGGCAATTTTAGAGAAATAGAGCTTACAGGAGATACAGGGATGGTCTTAACTGGGTGGAGCTGGGGGGGGGGGAGCGATAAAGCGATGAAGTATTGTGAAACTGGTCTATAATTTGTAGGTGGAAGTAGATGGAGTGACTAATTGGCAGTGAGAGAGGGAGCTGAGCTCAGAGTAACACAGGAATGTGAGGGTCCGTACTCTCTGGGTTCAGCTCATGGTTCTTTTCACCAGAGTCCCAGCTGGCCACCTCTAGCTGAACTCGATAGGTGGTGTTAGGGTACGAAGCGGATGATTTTAGGTCTGTCATTGTTAAGAGTGAGAGAACTCTGCCTCATTCAGGTATTCAGATAAACACAGATAGGATCTGTGGTTGACTATGAAAATTATTGTCCACAAAACAAGTTAATAGACTGGGCAGTTTGATACCAAATGAAAGCGACTGCTGAGAAATGTGAGGTGACATACATTCGTGAAATGGAGCAAAAATAACTTCAGAATTCTAGGTTTTACAAGTGGTAACAATTTCACTTTGGTTTAGCATTCAGTAAGTTTGCTGAAAATCAGGAAACACTGCAAAATAAGTTGGCCAGTCAGCATGTGAGGAGAAGACAGTCTACGACATTTCAGAGGTATAATCTTCATCAGACCAATAGCTAGGTGATGAGGTAATGCTAAAACCTCTATAAATCATTGACTAGCCTGCAGTAAGAAAATGGTATCCAGTTTTAGGCACCTCACAAGGGTCAATGTCAAAAGCAATGAGGGATTCACTAATGTTGATAACAAGACATCTGACATGGAAAATTTTAACAATGTAAGTTGGAAAAAAGAATTTCCAAAACTATGGTCAGTAATTCAGGGATACAAAATTGAGATCACCACCAAAAGAACACAGACAATGGTATGACCACCCAAAGCAGAATCAATAGACAGAAATGAAAAATGGAAGTGGATAAATATTTGAAAGAGGCTTTTTGCTTAACAATTAAAGATAGTGGAATAGAATTTAGCTGATGCTTTCAGAGAGCTGCCTCAGTTGATAGACCACATGGACTCTTTCCAATGTAGTATTCTATTTGTCAGGGTAAGAAACACAGGTCCCTTTAAGGCTCAGTTCCAGAGCAGATTGAAAGCAGGTGAGAACTGAGTTCTTTGGGCTTTTGTGGTGAAGTGATATTGTGTTCTCCACTGGGCCAGACGGCCACGATTCAAGTCCCACCTGCTCCAAAGATTTGTTATAAACATGTCTGGACAGGTTGATTAAAAATATCCAAGAACCAAGTTCTAAATTCAGCGGTTTGATAACTTGGTGATTTTTTTTTTTTTAAAACAAAAAGAAATTAAGAGTTCTACACTCACGTCCATTTTGCTCTGGTCCTGTCCCTTGTTTCACTCCCATGTGTGTGTTCTGGTGTGTGTTAATTTTGAAAATTGTAAAATTGGTGGTGAATTTCTAAACTAAAATAAAACTGAACTCTTAGGAGGGTCCTAATGATGCAGTGGTAGTGACTCTAACTCTGGGCCAGAAGATCAGGGCTCAAATTCCAGCGGCTTGGACAGGAGCCATCTAATGTTTCTGAACATATGGATTAAAAAAAATTATTGGTGTTCTTGTGATGTGGTGGTAGTGTCCCGATCCCTGGGCCAAAAGGCTCAGATTCAAAACTTACCTGCAGTGGAAGTCATCTTGACACATTGAACTATATGATTTAAGTAACTGAGAAATTAGGTTTTCCTCAGTGGAGTGTTGACTTCTGGACAGGGAAAGGTGGAAACTGACGTTTATTCTACACTATAGATTTACAGTAAAACCTTTGTAAATCTGAATGTTTTTGAAGCCGGATATGCCTAATGTATGGATATCCGTGAATTAAGCACTATCAGCCAACGAAGACATGAACTTCATGGTGAAACCAGAAGGAAGGAGTAAATGTCAGTAGAGGCTGACTCCATGCCAATGGGCAACATATGGAGATGGAGCAATGACAGTGCTTCTGGGCTACACAGGTAATTGTGGGACAGAAACAAGAAATCCTGGCAGTGCTCAGCAGGTCAGGCAGCATCTGTGGAGAGAAGCAGATGATATTTCGGGTTGATGATCTTTAATTTTGATTACGCACAAGTTATTAAAGTTTTCCAATGGAGTCAGTGATACATTACTGTACTGTACTACAATAATGCATGAACTGCTGCAAGACTGGAACCCATTCTGTGGGCTAAATTTGAGCAAAACTACATATGATCTGTAAGCATTTACACAATAGTCCAATGTAATTTGTACTGATACCTCTATATTTTGGGATGTAGCAATAAACGGTTAGAAAACAATCTTAGTCAGACATCTGACATATTTCTAAGGCTGCAACTGTCATAGTGTCATAATTAGAGAGAGAACCACAGCACAGAGAAAGGCCCTTCAGCCCACTGAGTCTGTGCCAGTCTAAAATAAGCACTGACTATTCCAAGACAACAAGGTGCAGGGCTGGATGAACACAGCAGGCCAAGCAGCAT